>NC_056745.1:643291973-643463052 GCF_019279795.1 Protopterus annectens
TTTAACTGACAAAATGCTTCTTCCATCCTACTTTGCTGTTTTGTAATAAGTAGATATCATCAGCATAAGACATTTGTTTTGTAATTTATATTGCTAACCACCTGATTTAGATAACGTGTTAATATATTCATAACTAGTGTATTATTTCACTCATAGGGTACCCTTGTCTTAGCCCGCTCTTAATATTTATTCCTTTACTCAACCAACTATTGATTAATAATTTAAATTTATTTCATTCATAAGCAGTTACAAATATATTCTGACTCTTTCTTGCTTATATTATGTGAACTAATTATGTCCCACAACATTGCATATTGTATAGTGTTCAAGATGAAACTTCAAGGATACACCACGAGAATAGGAGTAAAAATCTTTCTTTTATTCCAAATAACACATAGAACAAGAAAAAGGATAAGCGCTTTCGCGTGCGCTATGCACGCTTCATCAGATCTATTTAATTGCTGAATAAATGCTTCTTATATATCAAATTTTAACCAGTAAAAAACAAACATCAATTAAGCATCAATTAAACCAATCCAATGAATCAAATTGAACCAAGCTGAATGGAATCAATGATTAATTCTTATGTTCAAAAAGATTATGATTGAGTTACAAACAAAACACAATGTTCCCAATCAAAATTTCTAAAACCCTCAATTTTAAACAAAAACTTAAGAGCTATTTAAAAACTAAACTGACACACATTGATCTGATCCATCCAACCTGTAGTAGTCAGTATAAGAACTATCTGAATGTGTAAACCATACAGTACACTGGCTGTTAATAAAATTCATTTAAATGGAGAAAAGAGGAATGACTAGTTCGCTCGTTGCATTTATATATTCTATTACAGCCAATATGCGGAATCTAGATGCATAGCTCATGAAAGCCATGAGCTGTTTGCAAAATGAGTTCTACGTGCGAATGTAAAATTTTCTAGGATGTCTGGAATAGATTAATGTAAATGTTCTCCTGCATTAATGTTAGAAAAATCTATACATGCTGCTTAGAAAAATATATTTACATACATGCTGCTTAGAAAAATATATTTACAATGTGTGCTGCTTAGGAAGATGTGTATTTAAACATTCAAACACATATAAGTTGTGTGATCAAATATATAGAGAAATGTGTGCCTTAGTTAGGAATAAATGTACTTAAATCCATAATAGAGAACAAAGTTTATGTAATGCATTTAATTCTGTAATAGTAGAAATAAACTTGCATATTATTGCTTGAAGCACAAGCTGCAGTGTAATCAGAAATTTGACCTTGGCAGCTTGCACACAGCCTGGCTCATGTCTTTCAAGTAAAGATTATTTTGCAAAGTTAGAAAATAATAAATCTGTTGCATGTGTGTCCTCTTTCCTGCCTCCACCAGGAGAGTAGCCTTGTGCACACTATCTCTGATAGTGCGGCTGGGAAACGAGGAAGACAAAGAAAGGCATTAAGGAAGACATACATCTATTGTATTGAACTAATCAGAAAACCTTGAATTGGCTACATCCTCAGGAGGTCATCGTGACTGACCAGGTGTTTGCAAGGCTGTAATATTCTCATGGGAAAAAGACTTTTGAAAAACACAAATTCAGCACTTTTTACTAAGTTACTATGATGTAAAGACCCTGTCACTGACCACGTCAGTGAGGTGGGCAAAAGCTGATTGTAAATGCTATAAAATGGCAAACACTGTCGAATAAACTAGTCAAAATTCTATACAACTTTGTGTATGGTTTTGCCTCCTAATGTACATTAGAGAATAAGATATCTGAGTTTTCCTGCATTATTGTTTGTTATTGATTGACATTGTTTTTGAATAACTCAATGATTTTTACAGTCCGATTCTAACAAATTTATTTAACATTTTGGTCCTTGAGCGAATTCCCTTGGTAAGCTGCAGGTCACAGAGTGCATAAGTGCTAATAAATCTCTTGGGAGAAGCTGCCGAAAAGAATGGTTCTTCTTAAAGTAAAAAGACCTCCGACTGAATTGTTGTGTGTAAAGAGGCTGTCCACTTTCTGATCTGTGGCTGAAAAGCGGAAGACTGGGCCCCAAGGAGAAACAATAAGAGCAGGAGGCTCAGGTAAGAAGAATTTCCCTCTTTGTCTTTGTTTTAGATCAGGGACCAGGTTACACTGTGCTATTGCTAAGGTTTGTGATAGCAGGGAGAGAAAGAGTCGAAGTATTGTATCTTGAGTCATAGATCAGGGAATAACAAAGCAAAGTAAACAGTCATTCTAGACACTACTGTGGATATGGGGAAATAAGATACCACGTGGTACAAGAGAAGGGTTACGTAACAGTCTTTTTAAGACATGGGAAATCAGTGCACTAAGAGATCACGAGATCCGCCCCTAACGGATAATGTGAAGCATATGCAATTACAGTAAGCAAATAATGTGAGATATTTTGCAAAATGTGTTAACAACTATAAATTTGATAGTAAACTAGATAAACTTTCACTAGTTAAACTCCTTAAACAAGCCTTAATCTAATGCAGGGCGTCAGGCAAAAGAAAAACAGCACCAACTAGGCATACCTCAAGCACATAGGTGGATTGAGGAAGCAAATTGTAAAAAGAAAAAAAAACAGAAGCTTAAAAATTCTGAAACATTTTTAGACAACAGAGTGAAAGGTCTAACAGACAGAATCTCTGAAAAATGAAAACTTAGAGCAGACTGGACTTGCATTAATGCATACAACAGGGAAATAAGACAGTAGATGGATATTATGCTAGATTATTAAAATGCTTAAAATAACAATTAAAAAAAAAATATATATATATATACATTTTTAAAAGGTTGCATTGCCTCTGTTAGTAGTTTTATTACAAGGCATATGATAAATCACTGAACAAGCAGGCTGCAAGCCTTACTTGAGTATGCTAGACGTACTGAAAGACACTTTAATAGTAAAAAGAAAAAAAAAGGGCACAAGTCTTCACTGCTGAAGACGGAGCTAAAGTATTTGTATTACAGTCAGGTAAAAAGGGCATCTAGCTAGGGACTATAAACAAAATAAGAAAGCAATGACAAAAGATAAAGGAGATGTGGACTGACTATATGATAGTGATAATAACCAAAAATCATCAGAAAAGGTTAATAAACAAAAAGAAAATGTGAATATAGTAGAGGGAATAAAGAAAGTACAAACAGATGTAGAGAATAAAAATGAAAATAAAATTTTAGATTTAGCATTGTTGAGCCTGGAGCTCTACCTAGCAAATACAAAACCAGAAGTAACACTTCTGGTGGAGGAAGAAAGGTCAAATTCCTGTGTGACTCAGGGCGTCCACGGACTTTGATATACCCCTCCAAGTTACCAAAACATTCTAAATCACCTGATTATATATTAGTAAAAGCAGCAAATGGACAGCTATACAGGGAACCACTTTCCCATAATATAGCAATAACTGACCCTGTTTCAGGTATGACTCAGAAAAGTAAAATTGTAGTTTCTGCAAAAATATCCAGTAAACTTACTGGGAAAAGACCTTATGCAGATATTTGGCATAGCAGTAGTTCCTACCATGCAGGGTATGGAAGCACAAAGACAAATGAATGCTCTTGTGGTGTGATCAGAGGGTGAAGCCTATTATTGGTACAGCCAGGACCTAGTTATGATTGGTCCAGGGGCAGTAACCAAAGAACTGATAAACGTAGCCATCAGTAAGGTACCCTCCCTTGACACTGATCAGCAGCACTTGTTACATTGTACTCCATACTACTGTAGCACACCAGGACCTGATAAGAAATATAAGTAAAAATCCTGCTGACAAATTAATATTACAAACTTTATGCTGGGATACTGAGGGAAACAGTGTAGTAAGCTGTTCATTACCTCAGGAGTTCATGAGATTGTATAAGCCCAATAGACTGCCACATGTCAGCTTGACAAAAGAACAAAAGTGTTAAATGGGCAGACTTAGAAAAAAAAGGTAACAAAATGGGAAAACAGACTGATTTAAAAATGTCAGGACAAGGGATATAAAAACAAAACTGAATTGGTTGACACAGACACATACAGCTGTACACTTGCAATCTAGTAAGGACAGCTGATTAGCATTTTTATTAAAAGAAAAAGAAAAGGTCTTGTGTAAAATTCCAACAACTCTGTGGTCAACAGGCAAGTTAAATGTAGGGCTTATTCAAGCAGCAGGACCAGTTACAATTACCCCAAAGTCAGCTTTTAGACCACAGAAAAAACAATACATTTTGGAAAAGAATGCAAAAGTAAAAATTAAGCCTATAATAAGCAGCATTACTCAAAAAAGGAGTACTGGTAGAATCTCCTGATTCACCATGTGATACACCCCTATTTCCTGTTAAAGAAAGCGAACGGGAAATGGCAGATGGTACAAGATTTATAAGCTGTAAATAATGCAGTAATACCTAAAGCACCCACGGTGCCAGACCCACATACCTTGTTAAATGATTTAAAGCCACAACAAAAGTATTTTACTGTGATAGATATAAGCAATGCTTTCTTTTCAATACCTATACATCCTGATAGTCAATATTGGTTTGCATTTACATTTCAGGGTAAAAGGTATACATATACTTGACTACCACAGGGATATTGTGAGAGCCCAATAATATTTGCACAAAAAATGGCTAGCAATCTGGCAGGGTCTACCCCACCAGAAAGTAGTTAAATTTTACTTTATGTAAATGACATCTTGCTAACAGCACCCAGCAGCAGTGCAGGGTAAATACAGTAGCATTGTTAAAATTTTTAGTAATACAAGGACACAAAGTAAACAAAAGTAAGTTACAAACTTTGGGAAAAAAACACAGGTTAGATACCTGGGATATGTGATATTCAATAAAGATAAAATACTAAATAAGGGGAAAGAAAAAAGGGAAAAAAAAAAAAAACAGCAATTTTGCAAGCACCCAAACCAACAACTAAAAAAGAAATGATGTCTTTTCTTAGGTACAACTAATTTTTGTTGGAACTGGGTACCAAATTATTTTACAATGAAAAACAAAAGCAGAAATGGCTTTCTGCAGGTTAAAGCAGTTAATAGCTTCTTCATTAGTTTTAAGACTTCCAAGTTATCACAAACGTTTTTTTTTAGACCATAGATTGTAAGCAATGGTACATGACATCAGTATTAAAGCAACAACATGGGGATAAGCAATGCCCCATAGCTTACTATTCATTACAGTTAGACCCAGTGGTGCAATCTTTGCCTCACTGTGTACAAGCAGTAGTTGCAGCAGCAATGGCAGTACAGGCTTCAGCCTCAATGGTGTTATTCCACCCTCTCACATTGAGAATGCCTCATGCAGTTGCAATAATTCTGCCACAAGAAAAAGTTGCATACCTTTCTCCTGCTAAACATCTTTCATGTATGACCATACTGCTGAGTCAACCTCATATAAACAGTTAGCTTTACCTAGACAAGATCTTACAGATATGCCCTTGGATAATGCTGAGGTGACATATTACGTGAATGGCTCATGCAGAAGGGGTCCTACAGGGAAAAATCTGGTGGGGTATGCAGTAGTTACAGACACTAAAAATTTAAAAGCACAAACTTTGCCACACAACTTGTATGCTCAAGCAGCAGAACTGGTAATCTTGACAGAAGCATGTATTTTAGTAAAAGGCAAAAAGTAAACATATATACTGATAATCAGTATGCTTTTCTACAGTGCATGTGTTTGCACAATAATAAAAATAGAGGGATAATTACATCCAGTGAAAACCTATTAATCATGCTAATTTATTTTGGAGCTATTAAAATCTATTCAGTTGCCTACCAAAGTAGCTATTTGTAAAGGTGTAGCTCATACAAAACAACAGGATAAGATTTCAAAAAGTAATGCACGAGCTGATGCAGCTGCAAAGCAAGCAGCCTCAGACTCAGGAACTTTTTTTTTAATAAAAATTACAGCCCTTTGAGATTTTAGATTTAAACATGTTAAAAACAATGCAAATGCTTACTACAACAGCAAAAACAAAACTGGGTAAAACAAGGTGCAATTTTTAAAATGGACTGTACATTTCCAAAGGAAAAAACAATATTACCGTCTAATTTATTTAGAGATGCAGCTTTGTTGAGCCATGGGCAGAGCCATGTCTCAACAGGGGATGGTACAGTTAGTAAATAAAATATTCCAAACATATGGATACATAAATTATACAATAAAATTTTGTGCAGCTTGTCATACTTGTAACAAGCACCATGCACAAGGAGCATTTAAAACAAGCAAGGAGTTTCCCTACACCACCATATCCATTCCATACTATTTGTATGGACTTCATAGAGTTGAATAAATGTGAAGGAAAAAATACTGTTTAGTGATCATAGATATGTTTTCAAAATGGGTAGAAGCTTTTCCTTAAGGAATCACTGTGCTTACCACCCACAGTCAGCAGGACTGGTGGAGAGGTACAATGGGATTTTAAAAAAACAAGTTAAGAAAGTTGATGAGTAAGACTCAGAAGAATTGGATTTGCTGTTTACCTCTAGCATTGCTGAGCATGAAAACAGTAACAAATGTGAAGGGTTTAATCCCCTTTAAAGTAGTATTTGGAAGGGCATATTATGTGCCTCAGTAAAAGCTCTCATGCCTGCAGGGCTGGAGGCTGACAGTTCACTAGCTAATTAAATAAAGAAACTGTTATGAATAAATCTGTTTTGAAGTTTAACTCTTTTTCAGACAAAAGAACTTTCAGCTGAATAAAAACTTTGTGACTGATACACAAGGGCAAAATGGCCAAGAGTAAAGAAGACAAAAAAGCAGAGCAACCCAAGAACTATTGCATAATTATTTTAACTATGTATTTGTTAACTATAAGTGTGACAATTTTTCTCTTATTGTGGTTTTTCCTGCACTCAACCACACAAGTGAAAGTGAGAAGACGTGATGAACTGTTTATAGACTGGCATCCAAATTTTAACACGTACCTGGCCATGAAGCAAGTGTATACAGAAACTATGCACATTTCAAATTGCTGAGTTTGTACAGCTATACCAACAAAATATAATAGACTTTAACGTCCTCTGTCCCTCTGGGGATAAAATAAGACTTTGGAAAGTAGTTTTTATACAGAAACTGTGAGATCACAGGACAAAATTGCTTTATTTTTACCTGTTCACACAAAAAGGAGTTGTATGTCTCTACAAGAGTAATACCCTCCAGGAGGGCTGGAGTAATGGTAATATAACAATGTCTTATAAATGTTACATTAAAGTCAAAAGTGGGGTACTGTTTGTAATACTAACCATGATTCATATCTGAGTTCAATGAAAACTACATTAAATGCAGTATGTGACAATCCAGTCTTAACTAAGCAATTGTCTATTAAGAACAGAAAAATGTTTCATGCAGGGATAACACGTATCAGTACCAAAGTAATGATTTTATTTGTGGGAAAAAGGCATATAAATGGTTACCTGAGAATTGGTCCGGCAGTTGTTTTTTGGGTTATCTGGTTTTAGCAATAAGACATACTGCAGAATTACCTTTGGGTAAAATACGAAACGTAAGGAAAACAGCTCGAGAATCTGAAGGTTCAGTGAGAAAAAACCTGTGAATCCAGTTGGTAAAATCGAAGCTGGTTGAAAAGGCCATAATTCAGTGAAAGACAAAAGTAAATTGACTCATATGAACTTGGGCAACAGTGTTATATCCAGGGCAGGAATACCACCAGCCTATGGAGCAGTCAAATCGATCTGGGAGCTGAAAGCTGTCAAAAGTCATGAGCAATGCAACTTTTTCCACCCTAGAATTGGTGACTAATGAACTGAATGCAATAAAACTGTTGTGCTACAAAATCGAATGGCTCTTTACTTCACCCTAGCGGCAAGAGGTGGTACACGAAGAAGAATGCTGTGCGTACATTCCAGACAACCAACATGAAATCAATGACCACCTAGAGGTAATTCAGCAAGTATCAGCAATGACTAAACCAGGCCCAAACCCACTGACGGACTTTTTCCAGAATCTGTTTGGGGGGGTGGGGTTCCATCCTATTAAACATTTAATTGCTATTTGTGTGGGTATACTCCTAATAGGAACATGTGTTTACTGTGAAATTCCTGCATGAAAAGATTAATCAAAAATTTGTTGATATATCTGCTACTAAAACTTTTACCAAAGTGTTGAAATTAAAAGATTAATTTCAAATGATGCTTTTCTGAAATATAAAACCAATGACTTACTTAGCTGAAAGCCCTTGAAAGGGAAAGGCTGAGGAATGAAATAATATTGTTTATGTTTTAAACAGAATAAAATGCATTAACAGGAGGAGAATGTTAGAAAAATCTATACATGCTGCTTAGAAAATATATTTACATACATGCTGCTTAGAAAAATATATTTACAATGTGTGCTGCTTAGGAAGATGTGTATTTAAACATTCAAACACATATAAGTTGTGTGATCAAATATATAGAGAAATGTGTGCCTTAGTTAGGAATAAATGTACTTAAATCCATAATAGAGAACAAAGTTTATGTAATGCATTTAATTCTGTAATAGTAGAAATAAACTTGCATATTATTGCTTGAAGCACAAGCTGCAGTGTAATCAGAAATTTGACCTTGGCAGCTTGCACACAGCCTGGCTCATGTCTTTCAAGTAAAGATTATTTTGCAAAGTTAGAAAATAATAAATCTGTTCGCATGTGTGTCCTCTTTCCTGCCTCCACCAGGAGAGTAGCCTTGTGCACACTATCTCTGATAGTGCTGGGAACGAGGAAGACAAAGAAAGGCATTAAGGAAGACATACATCTATTGTATTCGAACTAATCAGAAAACCTTGAATTGGCTACATCCTCAGGAGGTCATCGTGACTGACCAGGTGTTTGCAAGGCTGTAATATTCTCATGGGAAAAGACTTTTGAAAAACACAAATTCAGCACTTTTTACTAAGTTACTATGATGTAAAGACCCTGTCACTGACCACGTCAGTGAGGTGGGCAAAAGCTGATTGTAAATGCTATAAAATGGCAAACACTGTACGAATAAACTAGTCAAAATTCTATACAACTTTGTGTATGGTTTTTTGCCTCCTAATGTACATTAGAAAATAAGATATCTGAGTTTTCCTGCATTATTGTTTGTTATTAATTGACATTGTTTTTAAATAACTCAATGATTTTTACAGTCCGATTCTAACAAATTTATTTAACATTTAACTAGTATAGAATCTCGTTGCTGGTGTAGACCACCATTCACGTGACGTGAAACGTCACGCGAGTTCATAATGCATAGATGTATTGAAAGCCTTCATAAAACAAGACAAAAATAAAAATAAAAATATAATATATACAAACTGTGCAGCGAGTGTAAAGTTCATGACAACAAATGGCTACTATCTAAAATAAATAAACTGTATGTTGTACAATAAATATTAAACAAATTACATCCAACTGCTTACTAATGTGGTTTTCTGAGAGGCAAACCAGTGTGCAATAATATAAGAATTACAACATGGGCTGTGTGTAAACAAACTAATTCAAGTACTTAGAACTATAAATCTATAAAATCACGATATGAGTGAACATGATTACGCTTAGGTATAATCAAAAAGCGAATCAATAATCACGTGACTGAATAATAAATTCTGTTGATCCAAACATTAGTCAGTATGTTTTTCAAATCTAGCTACAAAAAGCCAATATTGACAATGAATTAAATGAAGCTACTTAATCTAATAAATAAAACCTAATGTTTGAACTAAATAACAATATTCAGCTAATCTTATTAAGCTAAAATATAATAGCCAACACGTTTTACAACAATATAATACTAAAGGGAATAACATATAAAGCCACTTAAATATATACAAATCTTATATCTAAGCTTGACTGGTAGCTTCTATATTTATGAAATTAAAATGAGTATTAGTACTACATTAGCCATCCCAAACCTGATATTAATGAATGTTGTTTCGCAGATGGATAAAAAGAAGCAAAATCTATTCAATCCATACACGAAACATGAATATTAATATTATCATATGCATATCAATAAAATAACAAAATTACAAAACGAAAATGGAAATAAAAATACACTATCATTCATACATCACCTTAGTGATCTAGATTCTTAGTCTCCATATTAAATGGAGTTAGGAGATAGATCTAACCAAAGAAGCTAGGTGTTTAAAAGTGTGCGTATATTCTATAATCTAAGTACTAAAATATATATTCAAAACATATGATATTTAAAAACAAGCTCCATATATCAATTAAATAGATGACTATTTGTTGTTTTATAATTTAATGAATAGTATCATGAGCAAAACTATTGTTCCATGAAATGACTAATTATTATTGTAAATTCATATTGCTTGGCCTGAAGGCATTATCTCAACTCTAAAATTGGTTTCAGAGAAATATAGTTGTTGATGCCAGGTTCCCTATGCGCCCCAGTCTTAAGTATCCAATCCAATTCTATTTTTGCTAAATTATTAGTATTATCCCCCATTCTAATGTTCTTATTCACTGTCTGCAAGACCCTAAACCTAAATTCATGTGTAGAGTTTAAATTTATATGTCTGGCTAAAGCATTCAATTCGTTGTTTTTACATATGTCATAAATATGATTATACATACGGTCTCTTAGTCTTCTTTTAGTTAAACCAACATAAAAGGCCTGACAGGATGTACAGTTCGCCATGTACACCAAATTTACACTATTACAGTCATGGTGGTCTCTTGGCTTAAATTCAAAACTACCTTCAGCATGTCTATAGTATTGTACTGTTGTAATAAACTTGCACATATTACAAGAACCACAGGGGAATGTGCCTAAAGCCAGATGGTTCTCATTCCCCTTGGATTTATCTAGATTCCTTGAGAATATATCCTTCAAGTTATCTCATGTTTTGAAAATGAACATAGGTCTAGGACCAACTAAAGCTCTAACTTCTTCTGTGGCAGTTAGTATATTCCAATGTTTATGTATAATTTTTCGAATATGGGCATTATCATTGGAATATTTCATGCAATAAGCAACCTTGTCATTATCATATCCTTTATTGTTACGATATGTTGTATAATGAAAGCCAGTGAGTTTGTGATTGTGTTTTCTCATAGTCCTCTCATTCAGAGCAATGATATTTTCATTCTTATTTTTATGTTTATTTTCATTTATTGATTCAGGTGTAAATACAATGCCCTCTCTTATATTCTTCACTAGTCCCACTTTATACCATCTGTTCACAAACATACGTTCCATGTTATCTGCTTCTTCATCAAGTACTAGAGGGTCCTGGCAAATCTTCGTTAATCTACAAAATTGACTTTTCACTATCCCTGTAAAGGTGTGCCTAGGGTGCATGCTGCTCTGATCTAGAATGCTGTTTCTCCAGCAATCCTTCCTAAAAAATTTAGAAGTTAGAACACCTTCTCGATTGAAATACAAACTCACATCCAAAAAATTAATGCTCGTGGTGGAATATTCAAAAGTGAATTTAAAGAATTCCGTTGTGGTTTCTAGATATATAACAAATTCTTTTAATTCATCTAATGTTCCTGTCCAAAATAATACCACATCATCGACAAATCTTCTGTAGAAGCTTATCTTTTATATCCAGGCATTATTAAACACAAAGTTAGATTCCCAGAAGTATAATACCAAATTGGCATAAGAGTTTGCACATGGGGTGCCCATAGCGACACCCCATGTCTGCAAATAATATTTTTGGTTGAATATAAAGACATTATTGTTCAACACAATGTCCAATAATTGATCTATCAAAATTTGCCTATCTGTAGAGAAGCCACTTTCATTCACCATTACTGCCCGTATTGCTTGCATACCGTATTCATTGGGTATGCAAGTAAATAAATTGCAAATATCAAGAGTAACCAAAATCTGTGTGTCCATATCAATTTTATCTTGTTGTAATACATGAATATCTCTCAATAAATGTTGTGTATCTTTCAGGATCGTATCAACTCTATCTACAATTGGTCTCAACATCTTTTCTAAAAGGATTGAGAGATTGTAAGTTGCCCATTGTCTCCCAGAGACTATCGTTTGCATTGGTATAGGCCTAGTATGCTTGTGTATTTTGGGTAAACCCTTCAGCAACGGTATTAGTGGTTCTTCTATACATAGAAACTCATACATTTCCACACTAATCTGGCGGCACATAAGTAAATCGTACAAATTATCACTTATATCACTAATAATACTCATAACCTGTGCCAATTCATCTTGAACATTGGTTGCTGTTTTGCCTTGCTCCGGGATACTTTGGAATCTAGTGATATTATCTTACATCATATCGTATAGTGTCAAAAGCCTTACTTATATCTTCTACCATAATTAGTAATTATTCCTGTCTATTTAATATATAATCTAGTAATTCTCTAATAATAATTAGCAATTATTGACTTCCTTTACCTTTACCTTTGACACTATATATATATATATATATATATATATATATATATATATATATAGAGAGAGAGAGTCTGTATAATGCTCATATTTTTTTATTCCATTCCCTTTTGTATAATTTTCATACAAACCAATAGGCCTCCAATTATTTATATCCTTTCTTTCACCTTTTTTCCACACAAATTTAAATACCCCACTACATAGCTCATTATATTTAAAACCTACATTCAACCACTCATTTAATACATCAATGAAAAATTTCTTCAGTTATAAAGTCATGTTTTTATACATTTGGTATTCTATTCTATCAGGTCTAGCTGATGTATCCACATTTACTTGTCCTAATATTCTATGCAATTCCTCTACCACTCTTCTCTTTTCAAAATCCATATTATCGTGCTCAAAAAAGCTTTTCGTTTTCCATACTATACATTTTTCTTCCACTTTTCTTTTCACATGTCTTGAACATAATCTACCACTATTCTCATTATATTCTTTTGGTCTGTATGCAGTAGTCCATCTTTGTCCATCATCTCCCTCATTATACTATCTTCTTTTATGACGTTATTTAAATACAATGCTACCTCTTATTTTTTTCTTGAAGAAAATATATTTGTTTATATAACACATTCTTAGTTTTATCTTTAATTGCTTCATAAATTTCTGTTTCTTTGATAAAATTTTTGATGTTATTTTTCTAAATTATCAAATGTTTCTTCACTTAAAGCACAACAACTTTTTTATTTCTTTCTTCTTATTTTCCTGCCAGACTAAATACCATTTTTATATTTTCTTTAGAAAGACATCCACCATTCAAACCTGTCCTTATAAAACTGTCTTATGTTAACACGATCTTCCCATAATTCTATCTTTCTTAATTCACCTTCTCCTTCCCATTTTTTCTCATATGACATTTTAAACATTTCCTATCTTAATAACATCTATTTTATCACTTATCTCTATGATCTGAAAAATCTGTTTTTATTGTCCCTTCTTTCTTTATCTGTAATCCTTTCAACATCAGAATATAATCAATCTCTGTCTTTTATATTCCTATACTATATCTCCATTCATTGTTCTTCCAAATACTTAATTTACCAAATTTATCAAATGTTATGATTTCCATAACTTTTTTGGTTTCACTTCTTTTGTTTTTTTTTAAATCACAATTAAAATCTCCTACCATAAGAATTTATATATTTAGAGTAGCATAATTTAGAATTTGATTAAACACAATTTCTCTGTTTTCCTTCATTGCATTTGCATACAGTGCTATTATTCTCTATACCTTTTCTTTCCATCTTATATCTTAGATTGTTAAACACTCCATTGTTACTAAGGTTATATCTAGAATTTTAACCATCTTCTCCATTACAATTCTTAATGCTAAACCTGTCTCTTGGTCTAAATTCCAAACTATAGCATTACTCCATAAATGCTCTGTTTGCAATCTCTTTTCTCTCATCAATACTCTAATATCTTCTAATATTATAATGTCAAAATCTAAATGTTTGCACCATTCAGTAATAACTAACTTTCTAACAATACTTTTAAGACTGCTCACATTAATACCTAGTATTCTGCACTTATCATTTTTCTTATACCAAAGTATCCAATTGGGAAGAATATAAGAAAGAATATATAACACCCTTCACCCTTTTACTTTCTTTTTTCCTTTGCATTCAACTCTGTATTTTTTCTTTTTCTCTCTCACTCTCTCTCTCTCTCTCTCATACTCTTTTACTTTTAACTATTTTACCAACAAATGTCTTCTTCATCACTAATCTTCAAATCTTTCTCTATAATTGATTTTCCTTTTTGTGAGGAGAATCTATCCTTATTCTCTTTATTAACTATATTTACTACATCCTTGCCTGCTATCTTCCATCTCAACTCCTCTTAAATTGTAATTTCAAGCACTTATTGTATATGTTTCTGTTCCTTTCTTTCACACTTACTGACATTATCCAATTTGTCTTTCCCTTCCTTACAAACCATCCACATGTGCCCTATCTTATGACATTTACATTTCACATCACATTTATGCATCATGTCCTATTACACCACAAGTATAACATTTTTTAACACAGTCAATAATCAAATGGTCCATCTTTGCACAATAGAAACATGTTTTTGATTGACCCCGATATTTAATCCCTCCTTTTTGACCTTCCACATTTATTATACTGGGAATATACACTATTTTTTTTTCATTTTCAATTGTTAATATCGCATTACTCTCCCATCCCCAGTCCATATTCCTCTATTATCATGCACCTTAGAAATGTCCAGTATTTCTTTATAAATATCACTCAAGAGTCTCTTTAAAGTCTCAACTTCAGTCCTAAATTGATCATGTATTTTTTCTTGGTTTCCCTAAAGGAAGCTTTAAACATATATGAGTTCCAATGAACACAATCTTTTTTTCATATTCTCCTGAACATATTTTCATTGCATGTCCATTTTCAATTTTCCTAAAGGAAGCTTTAAACACATATGAGTTCCAATGAACATAGTCTTTTTTCCATATTCTCCTGAACATCTTTCCATTATCCATTTTCAAAAATAATGTCACAGAAAGTCTCTTTACTTGTATGAATAAAAGTTCTTACCTCTGACCATGATGTTCCTAATGGTAAAATAATGTTGTCCCATATTTCATGTCTCTCCAGCACTCTTTCTTCTTTACTGTAAATCCTTACAATGTAGTTTTTTCTCTGCTTAACTTCTGACTCCTTTTCTATCACTTTCTTTCTTTTCTCTTTCACCATATTCACAGAAGATTTGCTTTTTTGGACATTATCCATATGAATCAGTTCAGCATCTTCTTTTTGTATTTTATCCATTATATCTCCCCAGGAAGTATCTTTACCACTCTCCAAATTGTGATCAATATATTCTGCAAAAAATCATCCTGCAACCCTCCTGACTGAAGGGTTGTAACCACAACCTCATTTGTGCCCAAATTATCACCTGCAAAAATATCCCACTGGAATCTACATTCAGAATCTTGAGAAGGACCGACTGCACTCTCTTAACTCTCTATCTCTGTTTCAATCTGCTTAATTGTAGTAGGCTGTGAAGGCTTGACTACCTTCCACATAGCTCCCCATGCTCCTTCTCTTCACTTCCTTGCTGTGAAGTCTTGACTGACTTCACATCTAATCATTTTACAATTTGCTTTTCTCCAATCGATCATTATCATTTCTCTTTACCATATTCTCACTCAAACTATTCACTACATTCATAGTTGCCATCATAGTATGCCTCCTGCTTCTCTGAGCTGCCTGCATGTGCAGAACAGAAGCAGAAAGTGCAACAATCAAACAGACTGACTTGTCAACACATTATGAGTAGGGGTCCTTTATTTATTTACAAAAATAAAACTTATTTACAAAACAGATACATATTTACAAATGCTTACAGATGTACAAAGATATATGTGTGTGTGTGTGTGTGTGTGTGTGTGTGTGTGTGTATATATATATATATATATATATATATATATATATATATATATATATATATATATCCCTATTAGACCCCAACTTCTTTTTCCATAACCACCATCTGATTTTACTTAATATTGTTGCTAAAATCGATTTACCATTAAACATAATTTAATTTATTCTTTCATTTCATATAACCTATGTAACATAAAATCATTTTTGATCTATTCTTTTAACATGTTCATTACTTCCATTCTTAAAATATCTATATTCATTCATATCCATATTTACTTTATCCACTTGGTGTAGATCTTCAAAAAAATTCTTTACAAAGTTTTCCCCATAACTTTTTTACTCTTTTACATTTCAAAAACACATGATCCGTAGTTTCTTCTTCTTGACAATATAAACATATTCTATCACATTTCTTCTTACATGGCATATTTCTGTTTACTGGCAATTTATCTATTTCTAGTCTCCACAAAAAATCTTGACATTTTACTTTCTGATTAAAACATTTGCTTCTTATATTTATAACTTCAATTTTTTTTATCAGCTAGATTTTCCCATGGTTTTGCATAGTAATGTTTTATCACTACTCTCTTATACCATACTTTTTTGTATATTGCCAATTTTTATTTACTCATTTATACACTCTTTTTCTCTTTTACTCTTGTTTTACCATACCCCAAAATTTATCTTACTTATATTTATACATTTTTACTACTAATATCTCATCTTTTTCATTTATCCACCTTAACACCTTGTATAAATGTAATGAAGCAGTGTATACTAATGGGTTAATTAACCTTAAACCTCCTTCTCTTTCTTCTTTACATGCAAAACTCTTCTTTTTACTGGGTTTAATCTAAAACCCCCATGTAAATGAAAAAAAATATTTGCAATAATTATTTTTCAAATACTGTTGGCGACATAAATGCACTTGCATTTTATGCTATTTACCACATTAGTACTGAATTTATCAAATAAGCCTTTTTCTGAATGATAATTTATATGTTCTTCAGAAAAGACAGGTTTGCTTTATTTCTTCTATTGTTTTTTTTCCATTGAGTTCTACTTACATCTTTATTGTCAGATTTTATAGTTAACATAGAAATTTTTCTCATTGTAATATATATTACAGCTAAATCTTTAATTTTGTCTTTATTTAAAGGCATTCTAGACACTAATTTATGCAACTTATTACTTATTTTATCCACATTTTATTTTTTTGCAATTATTGTAATATCTTCTGTATATGTTAATGGAACTGATATTAACCCTTCAGGTGTTATATACCCCACGTCCTTCATTTTGTAATTTATTTCACATACTATCACATTCATAACTAATGCAAAGGTTTACAGCTCATTGGATATCCCTGTCTTACACCACTTGGATATCCCTGTCTTGCACCACTTTTCATATGTACCTATTGGCTTAACCAGCCTTTTACAAGCATTTCTACTTTATTATTAATATACGCTGACATACATAATTTCCCAACTTTCTCACTTATATTATATTATTTCAGTATTTCCCATAAGATTTCATGTCCAATTGTGCCAAATGCCTTATTAAGGTCTCTTATCATGATTTTAGCTTCTTCTTTTCTGTTCATAATATCATCCACAATTTTTCTAACTATCATTAATAATTCTTGACATTCCTTCCCCTATATACCATAGATGCTCTGTTCTATAATATTTTACATTTTAGTTTCAAATCTCTTTTGTATTATTTTCATAAACATTTTATAATCATTATGGTTAAATACTATTGGTCTTTAGTTGTTTAATCATTGTCTATCTCCCTTCTTCCATATGAATTCAAGTATTCTACTATATCATTTTTTATACATAAACCTTAATTTAACCATTCTTTCAAAATCTTTAAGATTTTTTTTTTGTCAATGCCTTAATTTTTTATACATTTCATAACTTATTCCATCTTGGCCTGTGGATGAATCTCTATTTACTTGTCCTAATACTTTATCTAGCTCATTTAAATACATTTCCTATTCTAACTCCTCATTCTCTTTTTTTGTTAACTTTTTTACTTTCAATGTTTTTTCACTACCTTTTTTTTTCTTTAACCAGTTCTTATAAATATACTACACTAGTCAGACCCCGGGATTCATGAAGCTTGTGCCAGGCGCAGGCATAGCGTAGGTGTTATAACGCCAAATATGGCCGTCGAGCGATTCAGGTAAGATCCATTTCCACGTGCACTACCAGCGTACGCCAGAACTGCACAGCCCCCAGCGTAGGTATGCTAATCACCCCATGTGCAGTGTCACACCATGCAAATGAAGGCATATAGCAATTCATGAAGTGGTGCAGGCGTAGCGTAAGCCCACGGAAATGTAAACCAAAAAACATGGTTTACATTTTCCCAAACAGAACATCGGAGCTATGGAAGAGGGCCAGACCCAGGTATCACAACGTTAACATATGCCAATGGTGAACTACACAGCCAATGGCATAAGAAAAGATGCACAACACGTAAATAACAACATATAATGTCATGTCCACAGTAACGCACAGCACAACCGCAGGGCATGTGTGTGGAAGCTGTAACATAAAGAAATAATATAAAAATGTCATAAAATCGCAACGTAATAGAAATCAGGTTTACAGCATAATACACAATGGTAGGCATGGAACACCACAACCAAGGTGCAAGGGTTGCTAAGGGCCTGCGATAGTGTTTGGCGCGGTAACTATGAATTAGTAGTCAATGCCATGCAAATGAGGCAGATAATACTGAATCGCAAATGTCCCGCCGGATGAAGGTTGTACCATACGGTGCAGCGGTATAACACCGAGGCGTGGCTCAGAGGAGATACATGACATCAGCAGAGGGGTGTGCCACCGTAGCAGTAAGCACATTGGAGCATTGCAAATCTGGCCTGTCCGTTGCTAAGCAAAGCTGCAGGACAGGGGTGGGGAGGAATCGTTTAGCTGAGAGCACACATGGTGCCCAAAAGCGCATGTGTACGAGGATGAAAACGTGCCTGAAACCCAGTAATCGGACGCACGTGCCGCAAACAATAGCAGAAACAGGAAGGTCAAGGGAAGAAAAGAAGGAAATGTGGAAGTAGGGTAATTGGAGTACTAATGAGCAATCAACAGCAATCAACCCATGAAGGCCAGTCGACGGCAGCTGACAAGTCTGCTTGCAGAAACCTGCAAAATGGGATAGGGGAGGCATTGGAATGCAAAGAAAGGAGGGGAGGTATTGGATTGCAAAGATAGGAGACCTGACACAGCAGAGCAAAGCAAACTGACAGCAGACCGGCAGTAGCACACATAACGCAAGATACACCAGGTCCAGGAAAGTACAAATGAAAGTAGGCTGAGGATTCAAAGATGGCTGCCATGCTGTAAACACTGCTAAACTGCAGCTCTTCAATTAACCTGAGGAAAATCTCTGATCTGAGTGGATATCAGGAGGTTTAAACATCAAATTGATGATAAAAAGTTGCATTTATAATTACGTAATCTAAAATCAGTTAAAAAAGTGGGAAAAAAAAGTATTTATCCTTCAGGATTACAAGTGATTACTTTGCTCTGAAGAGAGAAACAAACAAAGGACCGTGTGCTTTCTTTATTCTGCCTTTCTGCTTGGGGAAAGAAAAATCTTGCAACAAGGAAGAACCATGGAAACAACTACTACTAAGACAAAGTTGTCAGAACTACAGTCGCCAGTAAAGGATGGAACTGCGAAAAAACAAAGGATTACTAGACAGCAGGAACAACAGAAACCAGAAACTAGATCCAGGACTGATCAGCCATTAAACATGGAGGATATCAAACACGCTTTACTACCTATACAGGAAGCTCTAAAGGACTTGACCTCACAAATACAAACATTTGGAGTTTTATGCAATCAATTGCTTCAGAGAATGGACAAAACTGAGACCAGAATTTCTGAAATAGAGGACAAAATTGACATGCTTGGGAAAAAATCAAAGGTATGTGATGTGGATGTACAAGCCATGCAAAATAAACTTATTGATTTAGAAGCAAGGTCTAGAAGAAATAATATTATTATAAGAGGAATCCCTGAAAACATCCAGTATGCAGAGCTAATACCAGCCATAACACAAATATTTGAAATCCTGTTAAATGATGCTGATGGGGTGAAACAGATTGTAATAGAAAGGGCACACAGAGCGCTGAGAGAGGTACAAGCTTCTACTATGCCTAGACCTGTATATGTTAAGATATTGAACTTTCAAGATGTTAGCAAAATACTGTTTACTGCAAAAAAAAAAATGGTGGCTATGTTATGTGGAAAAATGTTAAAATATTTCTGGCTCAAGATTTACCATTACAAGTAAGGCAGGCTAGACAGTCTTTATCTGCTTACTGTAAATTTCTGATTGATAAACAAATTAAATTCCAGATGAAATACCCCAATATGCTTACATTTATGGTGGATGGCACTAAATATTCTGTTTCCAATAAAAATCAGGCAAAATAAGTGTTTCTGAAAGTTTTTAAAGTTCTACCTGCATCAGAGGGCTGAAAAGAACTTCCATTGAGACTGGCATGTTCCTGTAGTCAGATCCAACATGTATTTCACCTCAAGGCTTTTTCTAATCCTTTGTTTCTTCACTAAACTGTTCAGGCCTCTGAAAAAGCAATAAAACTGTTTGTTTATGCTAATCTGAGGGTCTGCTGTCTGGTTTCCAGACTTTTATGACCTCCAAGGTCTATTTCCATTGTGTGGTAAACAGGAAATGCCTGGATTTCAACTGAGAGTGTCGATTTGGATGTAACACTTCCTGTGGTCCTGCTGTGAAAGAGGTCCCCCGTCGTGAGTATTTCTGATGGTTTCCTGGCTTGAGAAGACAAAGAGAACTGAAAATAATATGTTAATGTTCTTTTTATAACGAAATAACATTACAGTATGTACTTAAAGCACATAATAACATGTACTTTTACTATTTTTTTCCTTCTTTTATAGGTGTGAACCAAAATTGTTTTTGTTACTATATGCAGTGAGTGGCAGGCACTGTGTAGGGTACAGATTTAAAATGTAGGATGCATTTTTTTTTCTCTCTCCTCTCTTCTGTAAAAGTTTATGTACATAATGATTGCAACAAAACAGATACTTAAGGTAGGATAAAATAAGTACCCAATCTACTAAAACTTTCCTTTACACAGTAATGACCTTAGAAATGAGATTTGTTTAACTAATAGTTAAACCAAAGCTGTAGTTAAGTAGCGGTGTTTGGTAGGGAATGTGTAGTTTAGACTTTGATGTAGATATGCTAGAATATATAGGTTGTAAGTTTAGGAAATGTTTTAAATGTTATTACCTGAAGTTTTTCAATGTGTTGGTGTGTTTAACCTTGTTTATATTTTCTCTTATACAAGACCTATATAAATCCTGGTCCAGGGGTAAAGTGGGTAAGCACTGGTTAGGGACTGGATGTAGGAAATGCTTCCAGATTAGATATAGTGTACAGTCAATACATGTCAATTTGATAATTCCCTCTTATATTGTTATTTGATACCAAGACCTGCGAATGTGGGAGTTGAACTCATGGAATGTTAAAGGGCTCCAGAACTTGAAGAAGAGAAAGCTGTTGCTACACATATTATTACAGGACAAAGCACTGTTTGTATTTCTACAGGAAACACATTTGATGAATGAACAATGGACTGATATTAGAAAAAAGAACTGGATTAGAGAGCTAGTGACATCAGAAGGTAAGACAAACAGTGCGGGAGTGGCTATAATTATCAAAACCCAATACAAAGATAGGATTTTAGACTCCAAAGTGGATCCAAATGGGCGATGGTGTTATGTGATTTTATCGGATAATGCATTTGATAAACCTATCCTACTTTTGAATATATATGCCCCATGTAATGATCAACACAGTTTCATAGCATCATTATATCCAATATTAACACAATATGATGGTTATTATTTTGTTGTGGGTGGGGACTGGAATACCTATCAAAATCCAAAGTTGGATAGGTCTTGTCCACAAAGAGCATTTAATAAGCAGGCCGGGATAGCATTAAATGATTTTAAGGAAGATTTTCAATTATATGACCCCTTTTCTTATTCACAAGATATTAATAATGCAAATAAATACACCTTCTATTCACCATGCCACAAAATGTGGGCTAGAATAGATTACTTTTTGATATCTAAAGCACTAACGAATTTAGAACCAGTGGTGGTTATACATACTCGTCATCTATCAGATCACTCAAAAATTTCATTAAAATTTTCTAAAGATTTAAAAGACACAAGAAGGCATAGGGGTTATAATTGGTCACTCAACCCAAATCTTTTAAGTAAAAAAGAGATAGCAGACGGAATTATAAAATATTTGAAAGAATTTACAGATAGCTTGAAGCTCCAAATCATACTCCTGACACTGAATGGGCAACAGCTAAAGCTCAGATTAGAGGATTTCTTATACAAAAAGCCTCATATTATAAGAAAATTCATAATAGTGATATTCAAAAACTAGAAATAAGAATAAAACAACTTGATAATGAGCTGATTCAGAATTTTAATGCTCAAACTGAGGAGGAAATGTTGAAGCTTCAAAGGGATCTCTTTTTGCTTCATAATAATAAATTAACACTTCAAGAACATAGGTGTTTAGTGAAATATGCTAATAATGTTCAAATACCAACAAAAGCACTAGCAAGGATTATAAATCAATCAAAAACAACTGGATATATTTCGGAAATACAGCATAACGACACAATATATTCTAAAACTGAGGATATTGTTGATGTTATTGGGAAAATCTATACTAAGGTGTATGAGGGGCAAACTGATAGGTCTCTACATAACCAGAATAAAAGTTTTCTGCAAAAAAATAACTTTCCAGAATTAGAAGAGAGCCTGCAGTGTGACCTGATTAAACCTATTTCTAAAGAAGAAATAGTATATACAATTCAACATATGAAAGCACATAAGTCGCCAGGGCCTGATGGTATTACAGCTGAATTTTACAAAGAGTTTGCTGATAGTTTGGGACAAGAATTGTCTCATGTATTTAATTATATAACTAAAAATAAAATTAGTGACCCCCACCTCAATGCGTCAAAAACAATTTTCATACATAAAACCAATTCAGATCCCCTTAACCCAGATAATTACAGACCAATAGCACTAATGAATGTGGATATGAAAATTTTAACATCAGTTATAGCATTGAGACTAAAGAAGGTTTTGATATATCTAATTTCTAAGGAACAAGCTAGATTTATGGCAACTAGACAAACTAGCGATAACACACTTACACTGCATAATATGATGACGTATGCTAAACAAAACAACTTTAATATCTATGCTCTTACAATAGATGCCCAGAAAGCATTTGATAGAGTAGACATAAATTTTTTGTTTGATGTGTTACCCTATTTTAACTTGCCCCAAGAATTCATTCAGATACTACAAATATTATATAGTAATCCATACACTACGTTATACATCAATAGGACTTATTCTAACAGAATACAGATTAAAAATGGTACTCATCAGGGTTGTCCCATGTCCCCCTTATTGTTTAACCTATATCTAGAACCCCTATTTTTATATATCAAGCAAAATTTGTATCATAATGCACCAATAATTTATAGGAATAAAATATTAATTTCAGCATTCGCCGATGATCTTATTATTTATTGTACAACCCCAATTTCGGACAGTGAAAAGATATTAAAGCTCATAAACGAATTTTCGGTAGTTTCTAATTATAAAATTAACTTACAGAAAACAAAAATTTTCCCGTTAAGAACCCCAAAACCTTTTTCATTAATGGCCCTGATGGGGAAGTTAACATGTAAAGAAAATATTAAATATTTGGGTATCAAATTCTACGGATAATAAGGACTTTTATAACAATAATGTTAAACGAGTATGGGAACACATAATAGCTGATTGTGACAGAATGAAAAATTTAAAACTACTGGTATTAGCAAAAGTATCAATAGTGAAAATGAATATACTACCACGAATGTTATACATATTTAGGTCTGCCCAATTATCAATTTCAAAAACAGTTTTTAAACAAATGCATAAAGATCTAGCTAAATTTATCTGGAACCCAAAAAGAACTAGAATATCTTATGAGAAATTAATGACCCCTAAAACAAGAGGGGGACTTGAGCTACCAAACTTTGAAGCATATTATTTGATTGTAAACGCTAATCGAATTTTAAGAATTGCTAATTATGATGTAACGAATACAAAATGGATACCAACTTGGGTGGTCTTGAATCATAAGCATATTTTGGATAGGAAAATAAATCCTAAAGCATTACCCTTTATGGACAAAATTAGTCTGATAAAATATGGGGTCATGGACCACATAATAACCTGTGTCTCATCTTTGCAAACTTTATTTCAGTCCGTAGATTTATTGCAATATATGATGGTTCTTCAACCTTTCCACAGGAATCCTAATTTTAAACTAAATAATCAGCTGATCGATCTCAGCAAATTTCCATTAATAGTTAATCTGACTCTATTTGATGTTTTTAATAAACTTGACCTATCGGCTTTACAAATTAGACAGGAAATGAATCTACCTAGAAGTTACATTGTTATAATGAGACAAGTTAAAGAACTTGCCTTGAGCTATTTTAGGAACTTTAAACCTGCAGCCGGATTTGTGGATAAGTGCTCTGAATTGTGGCAAGCTATCCAACAAGACACTAAATTTATAGCAACTGCATACAAATTAATTAAGGATTTGAAATTTCAGGACAAAATTTTGCTTTCAGAGTATTGGGTAAACAAAGTAACAGTAACAGACAATCAGATATTAAAAGCAATTGATATAACTAGGAAATCAGTTTCTTTTCAAAAACTGATGTACACGCAATTGATGATTTGGAACAATGCATATTACACACATCTTAGATTACATAAATTTAACCCTAGGAATTCTCCAATTTGTCCATACTGTGCAGATCAAACAGCGGATCTTCTTCGTATGTTCTGGAGTTGTAAATGCGTATATGAACTTTGGAACTCTCTTAAAGTACAACTGCAAAAGATGGGTTATCAAAGTTCTACACTGTCATGGGAATTTATGATTCTACACATTCCTCCAAGAGAGCTTTCCAGATCGCAAACTATTATTTGTATGAATATTTTTTTGCTGATAAAACTCTATATAGCCACAAATTGGCTAGAACCACATAAGACATCATGGAATAATTTTAAGCTTGTGGCTATAAAACATATACTAGCACATAAATTACTTCTGAAACAAACTAACAAAAATATTAATAACCCGAAAATATGGGAAAAGGTCTTCAATATTATATTAGCATGATACTGATTTTAGGAATATATTAAATGTAGGAAGCATTTCATGTAGATATTGTATAAATGGTTTGTAGTAGTTATAGTGTATTATATGTGTGATGTTTATTGTATTTTTGTAATGTTTTTGGAAAATATATTTCAATAAAAATTTATTATGGAAAAAAAACAAAAAAAACAAATGAAAGTAGGCTGTAGGATGCACGCCAGAAAATGGTAGGTGCAACGTGCAGAAATGTAAAGGGAAGGTCAAGAGGTAATCCACGGCAGGCAAATGTAATTCAACACCAAAGGCACCACAATAGTAGTTCTGGCAGTAAAACACATAAGATAACCTGTAGCTACGATCGTACATATACACCCTATGACATCATCGGTGTTCACAGCACAATAGTATAAAGTGTGAAAGCACCTAACACACACCTGTGTATTCCCAAACACTGCACCATAGGTGTAAACACATGGGGAACTTTTAAAATGTACATGTTGGGAGCTGCCATAGCTGTGATTCATCAGCATGTGTTAGAGACTGACGGTGTTGTGGAGGATGATGCCGACAACCACCACAGGCCTCGGAGGAGAAGGAGAGTGTTCAGACCATGGGTAACCTACCAGGGGCTACATGACCTGGAGATAGTAGAGCATTACAGGGTGGACAGGGACATCTTACTGCAAATAGTGGAGCTGTGCCGGCCACGCCTGAGAACCAGAAACAACAGAAGGGAACCCATCCCAGTGGACATGAAGGTATGTGTAAGCCTGTGAATACTGGCCACAGGTACCTTTCAAAGGCCAACTGGAGATATAATGGGTATCTCACAGGCATCAGCATCCAGGGTACTACACCAGTTCCTGGATGCCATGTTACCACATGCCAATGAGCAGATATTCTTCCCCAGAACTCAGGAGGAGTTGGCCAGCAATATGCGCCACTTCCATCGTGTGGCACAATACCCGGAGGTACTGGGTACGATAGACTGCACGCACATGCAAATCAAGTCACCACCCGGTGAGCAGGGTAGGCGCTACATAAACTGCAAGGGATTCCACTCCATCAACTGCCAGGTCATGTGCAATGCCCAGGGCATTATCATGGATGTGTGTGCTGGCAGCCCTGGAAGCTACCATGACTCCCATATCTGGCATGCCTCACAGCTGTATGAGGTATTTGTCAGGGGGGACATCCCACATGGCCATCTCGTGGGGGATGCTGGCTATGCACTGGAGCCGTGGATGATGACTCCCATCAGAAATGCACACACACCCATGCAAGAATGCCATAATGAGGCACACGCACAAACCAGAATCATCATAGAGCGTGTGTTCAGGATGCTGAAATCACTGTTCCGGTGCTTGGATACATCTGGTGGAGCCTTGCAGTACTCTCCAGGCACGTGTGCCCACATCGTCATAGTATGTGCCATGCTACATAATATGATCCTGCAGAAGCAGCTGCAGCAGGGGCAAAATGGTGAAGGCCCTCATAGCCCACCACAATTGCCAAGGCCATTACAGGCACAGAGGGATTCAGACCATGAACACACTGTGCCAGCCCCAGTAGGCAGACAGAGGCATGCGCAATATGCCTACGCCTTGGCAAAGAGGGAACGTATAGCACATACTCTGACAGTGTAGGCCCCTGTGGACTGACACCTCTCCACCTGCACACACAGTAAAATGGATGGCACACAAACATGACCACCTGTAAATTGTAATGTATAGGTGGCCCAATGTGTGACTCCTACATAGGCAGCCCTCAAACATTGTAAACACAACAGCCAGTGGAACACAGAATGCCAAAACCTGAACAGTACATGAGCCTTACAGCATATGGTGGTGCTGTGTGCCTGTCACGTTCCCCGCCAGATATATATATATATATATATATATATATATATAGATATAGATATATATATATATATATATATATATATAGATATAGATATATATATATATATATATATATATATATATATATATATATATATATATATATATATGTACACATATGCATATATATAATACAGATAGAAAGGGCAATAGAGGGATATATGGTGATATAGATGGATTCAGCGATATCTGCAAATATAATAGATAGTTCAACGACATTCATAACATCTTGGAGGTACAAATAAATAGGATACCGCCAACCATGGAATGTGTAACATGCCGACATGCATAACCATGAGGCTGAAAGACTGATAGAACACAGTACCGGAACAGTACATCCACGAGTAATAGTATGATGATATGAAGGGACAGTTAGTCACCACTGCCGGTGTCACGGTCCACGTAGGTACTGTGTTCAACTGTGTCTGTGAGTGCCGTAGTCTGTGTAAGTGTGCGTTGAGGGTGCCGTGTGCGTCTCTGTGTGACTGTAATGTGTGTGTGTGTCCGCAACATGTGTTTGTTAGTGCCAAGTCAGAGGCAGATCAGTACGGTAGGTGTGGGTATAGCTAGCCGTAGGCATACGGTTACTACCTGTCCCACAGTAGGAGGGACAGCCCCACCCTGGGCAGGTGTGTCCTGACATAAAACAGTACAAAGGGCAAATGTCCAAGATGGTAGGACATAAATATGTCCCATATATAATGTAACATTCGTATGTAATAGTTATGCCTGTATGTAAGAAATGTAAATGTTACATGCAATATGATAAGTAGCCAAAGTCACACAACAATAGGTATGTAGTGAGGATAAAAGTATGTGCTAACCTGTGTACTGACCGTGGCTACGTGTTGGCCTGTAAACACCGCTTTGTGTCCCGCAAGTGTCCAACAATGACCATATGAAAAGGTGGCAACCCATTGCAAACAGGCTCATTTAACAACACAACCACAATGACTGCAAATATCTGGGACAGAAATACAAGGGATAGCTGCCACTTACACATATCCCTTGATATATCGCTGCAATTACGGAGGTATACAAGTAGCAAGCTTACCTGCAGACGATATAGAAACCAATTAACAACGGCCCAATGTACAATCCCGTAACATAAGTCTACTAACTGTTAGCTCTCTAATTAGGGATGGAGCCCACACACATATATATGGATTATGTAGAAATGCAAGGCCCACAAACCTGTATATGTTACGTACACCCACCGACATCCCCCACACTAGAAACTAAAGCAATACAGACTGTAATAGCAGCACAAACATCCAGTCAGTCAATTACATCTGCAGAACCCTCAACATACCGTGTGAGAGACACAGTTAAAGGTGTCATGCAAAATTGCAGGCGTTGTATAATGGAACAAACAGCCATGTTACAGGTTTTGTTTGCAATACTCCGTTATCAGACGTTGGGATGACAGGTACACCCACATGTTGAACCAAATACTCTACCTGTCACACACAATCCACAGGGGACATGAATCCAAACTATACTTGTCTCCATGCATAGCAGTTGCAGTTACACATAACAAAACACAATACAGACCGTCTCCCCGAAGGTAGGGCAAATAGGCAACACCCAAGTGGAGAATCCAATTATACCCCACTGTCGCTGCGTAATTGGCGAATGGAGTAGCTGCACAGCTGATATGCAAGTAATTAGTTACTCAGGAACACCAATTGGCGGGATGAATCCACATGTTACAGGTATCGACGTATATAAGGATGACTTGCCAGACATTCAAACCGTATGCTCATACCGAATACCAGTTGAAACACTGTGAGAGAGATAGAAATGAAATGCCGTAATGACAATAAGGTATGTAGAACGCCCGATATGTAAGGTTATGCATAGCATGATCTGTATTAATTAGTTTTACTGTATGTATAGCCTGGTTTGCATTAATTAAACGTGTCCGCAATGCATAAAGTGGGGAAAGGTATTGATGTAGTGATGTCTTGCTGAGCATACTAACGCTTGTAGAAACTGTGCGTCCAGCAGTGGGACACAAGGTACACAGCACAGACACCACAAGGGATGCTACATGAGGGCGTTAAACAGAACAATTCCATACAACCCGCTGTCAGTGGTAGGGTATGTCCAACAAGGACGTGCCATAGCAGGGGATAGTATATGTTGATATACTGTCACAGCACGCATGTGTATGGGCATATAAGTTAATGACATATGTAAGGTGGTCCCGCTGTGCAAGTATGCTTTGCATTATGGGATACTATGTGAAATATGTGTAATGTATAGTGTTATAAGTAGATATGACAGATATTCTAGACAGCATAACAGGTATATCATGCATACCACAGACATCGTCTATTGGTATGTACAATAACAGGATACATATGGCCTGTAGGTATGGGACATAGTAATAGCATGATAGCTAATCTAAATGGAAGGGCTACCAAGTAACCATGCACAAAGGACATGTAATAGCTTCACAGGTGCATAGTGGGGTACTATGCAGTCTGGCAAGTCCATGTGTAAGCACAACTACAGTGTTTACACTAGTGGCACCTCTCTAGGGTAGTGTCCTGTGAACAGCAGAGCCAGGTGTCACCTGCACCTCTGCACAGTACAGCCACTGCAGTGATCCCAGGCCTACATGTGTCTCCCAACCACCAAGGGAGGTATCACATGAACAGTGCTACTGAGTGTCCCTGCGTGATGTACATAGGACTTATGTTCCAAAGCATGGTGAGTGTCCGGTTTGGGAATGTAACCCACAAGCACATCCCACTCATTGTGGCGTGTGTGCACATATCCATGAGCATGTTGTTCACAGTGGCCTCTGCTTATGTCGCGTATGAGGAGTATATCCATTAATAATGTTGTGGACATGGGCCCTGTCTGATCAGCAGAGGTCACCCCTGAGTATGTAGTATGCAAATGTGTACAGATGTGGTGTCCGTAGTGCAGCCACATATTTAAACTGTCGGAGCTCAGTAAACGTCATGGCGTGTTAATGTTGTGGCATGTAAAGCTGTAGCTGTTGTGTAAGGTACACCCTAAATGGGGTGGTGTACCCTTGAATGTGTGTAGATGTCTTGAGTTCAGAGGTACAATGGGTGCCTATGTACCAGCTACACACCCAGTACAGATAGGTGTGGCCACGTAGAAGGATATCCACGTCACAGTGGCAATACGGTAACCACAGGAGTGGGTGCGACATATGTGTGCACTGCAAACATGTACAATGTGATATGTATGTAGGGGACTACCATCCATGTGATAGTCAGTGGGTGAATGGTGTAATGCAAAGGTGATGTGCATGCACCTTGTGTCATGCAGCTTGATGCCAAGATAGTCATATTATGTATCTGTCACAGTGAAACCCGTATGGCTGAAGTCAGTATCAGCTGGTGGAGCAATCATGGTGCTTGGTATGCAGGGGTTTGAAAGCTAGGCAGGGAAAGTCCTCTGTGCTAGCCTGTTCCACAGGGAAGCATATACTGAACATTAGGGGCCCTATGACTGAGGACCGTGGTATGCCAAATGTACCTGACATGTAGTAGGTACTATGGTATGCTGGCCTCACTGTGTGTCCTGTCCATGAGCCACATAGCATAACATCCTGAGACACAGGGTACGATGTGCAGGTGGATGTGTATGTTGTCAATACCAGAATGGGGAATGGTGCTGAAAGGCAATGAGAGGACAATGTAGGATGTGTGGACTCCCGTACCATCAGCAACTGCCCTGGTAACTGTATGAAAGGAGTCCACCATGTGTAGGGGCCATGCTCTGGCCATAACAAGCCCAACCCGGATGGCAGCAAAGGACGGGAGCCCAACAATGTCTCTGTGAATGACGTCATTGATGATGTGCCCCATAGCCACGCAGAACAGTCCAGTCAGGTGTGTAGGACTATAGTCCCACTCGTGCAATGTGGTGCCACCTGTGTGTAGTGTGATAAATGCTGCTGTGTGCCATTCAGGGGCTACAATGTCTGAAACAAGGCTATTACTGAATATGGTGGCCTAGTGGGGAGACATGTAATTCAGAGGTTGGTGGACATCACAGCCTGGGACGTTGGAAGGTGACATGGGGCCAATGTCCCAGGACATATAGAGTGTAGGTCAGTACTGTGTAGGTGTGACCACAGGGACACCACAATGTTCATGTATGGATTGCGGCCCTGTAGTGAGTGAGAGGGTGTAATGTCAGCATTGAATCCATCCTTCAGCATGTTGCCAACAACACCTGGGTCTGCAATGTTCCTGAGTGACTGTTGTATGTGACAGCAGATGTGGGTGTTGCCATCGACTACTGACATACCACCAAAATGCCTGGTGGTACACCCCGGAATGTGTGGCAGTCATGTTTACGTAGCTAGTCTTGGAGTATGTGATGAGGGCCCTGTGGCCCCACCACAGCTGACCAGTGAGTCACCCCACACATGGGAATGTACACCACTGTGCAACAACCTACACCTGTTGTTGTACATCATATGTCCATGGAACATGACCACCAGAGTGGCGTCTGTTATCTGGTGTGTACCATTATGGCTCTGTGTGGAATAGCATGATCCATGCAGTTGTGTACATGCTAATGAAGTGCACTGGGGTATGTGTCAGCATTTGTATGTGCATTGTCCATCTGCACAGGTATCATGATGTTAACAACCGCTGTCAGCAGACGTCTGTAATAGGTGTTGTAGTACTCATGTACTGTGTATGCTGTGATGGGTGTGTTGCCGGGATGTGGCTAACAAGGTCAATTAGCATATGTTCAGAATCCACCAATGAGGGGATAACCCCAGGTGTGTAACACCAGTCACATGGTGGTAGTGTTTATGCCAAGGGTAATGTAGGTCTTGGAGGTGGTGTGTATGGGTTGATCCAGCAGAGCGGAGGGTATGACTCATGGATGTGTCGGTACATGAGTGGCTATCCCAGTGAAGTGTGGGGTAGTGTCAGTCACACATCAGCAGTAGCTGTCTGAGGCCCACTGTCCACTATACCAACATAGAAGGAATGTTACCCGTGGGGTATGATGTGACTCTGTCACGTGTTACAATGTGTATAGCGGTCCCAGACACAGTTAGTTGCACGTGGAGCACCTCTGATGCATTGTGCTAAGTAACTTGCCAGGATGTGTGCAAAACATAGTGGGATATGGGAACCCCTCAGCTGTGGGTGTGCCGGTCCAGGTATGTGCCTGAAAGGTATGGTCTGTCTATAAACTGTCATTGCAGGTGTGCTCTGCAGAGCCTAGAGGCAGGTCCCAGTCACTGCAGAGATGTTTGAGTGGTGCATTAGAAGGTGTGCCTTGCCTGCGTGCGTCACAGAGGAAGATGCAAGCATTGTGTCACATGACCCCATCTCATGCCTGCCAGTTACTGCCCTGCCGTTGACAGTTATTGGAAACTGTGCAAGACAGGCAGTATAGAAGCATCAAGAGCCTTACATGTGAGCTGTACTCCCAGGGCTGACAGGTGCAAGTCATCTGTGCCACAACATTGTGTTTGACCAGGACAGTCATAGCGGATAGATACCAGATGCCTGTGGAATGACAATAGGAGCATAGGCGACTGTTGAAGTGACAGAGTCGGTCATTGTACAGTGGTATCGTGTCCAGACAAATGCAAAATGCTCCCCAGGGCTTGGCCCACACCCTCAGGGCTATAAGACTGGTGAGCTATTGCATGTCCCTGAGTGGCATCACAGGGCAGTCACACTAACATGGAGAATGACAGTCATATCGTACCTGGTGAGGTGTGGCATGGGTGCATAGGTTATGTTGCAGAAGCAGTTACCCGACAGCAAGATGTAAGCGACTAATGCCTTGTGTAGCCTGCTGTGTGGAACTGCAGTGTGACTCCGTACAGAGTCATCTATGACTGGTGTGTTGTGAATGTTATAACTCACTATTGGCTGTATGTGATGGGCACACATGAGTCTGTGGGCTATAAGCTGGTAATGTTGTCTTCCATGATGGGGGCTACCTCTGGTGCCTACAGTGAGTATGGAGACGTACTGCACAAGTTGTCCTCGTAGGTGTAGCCAGTGGTGTAGATCATGTGAGACTATGTGATGGGTGGGGTGTGTTGCGAATGTTACACATCCCCAAATGACTGTCAGGTGCAGTCAGGGTTGGTGACAGCATTACCCCCAGCCATAGCTGTCAACCTCCTGTCCCCAAACTGAGGAACATTATCCCTCATACTGTGTGACAAATGGGCAAAACGTGGAACACTTACAACTGGCTTACTAACAGCTTCAACTAGGAAGGGCATATGATGGCTAAAATAGGCTGGTTTTATGTATAAAAAAGATATTATAATGAATTAATATGATTCCCATCTATTTAGCCATGGCTAGCAGGTAAACAATTTACAACAATGAATGTGTGACAGACCCTTCCAATGTGGAACCTTGAGGAACATGCACCTTTCAGAACCCCAAATGAGGTACGTTCCTCGTAATGAGGTACACCTGAGAGCTATGCCCCCAGCACGGCTGCAGAAGTGCATCCCCCACAGGTTGTAGTGCCCTATGCTGGGAGGTGAGCATTGAATGTGTACATGAGACAATTGCTCTATTGCCACATGTATGACATATCCCTCATATAGACAGGCAGTAGCACTGGTATGTGACAGTTGGACATGCCTATATATACAACCATGTCCCACAGGATATGTGCGTTACGTGCGTACAACAGCTGTTGTATCATAAGCAAGCTGGGAAGTGTAGGACAGCCAGTGTACCTGTGGGAAATGGTGTGGAATGGGTGCTATAGTAATCAGTAGCTCATGACATGCTCACAAGTTCTGAACAAGTGCCTAGCATGACCATACAATATAGATAGGGTGTTGGATAATATCAACCCACAAGTGGTGATGACAGTCATTTAGGGTGGCACTGCACTATAACCCTGCTGAGTATGGTGTGCATGTCCATGAACCATTAGCACTGTAGATGTTAGCAGTACAGATGTACAAGACAGCACGGATATTTGATTACAAATACCTTTGCATGTCACAGGAGTGTTCCACCAGTGGCCTGTCGACAGACTCACAACTACAAAAGGTGCAAGAGTGACATGTGCACAGCACATCAGTGCCAGCTACAGTAGAACAGGGTTAATGTGTTATACCCCACCCTCATTGTAGCCCATATCACACAGACAAATGTTAGGCATCTGTGTATGTAAGGCTGTGAATGGCCATGACCTATCAGTATAGCTGTGTCAGTGTTGTGAACAACATACAGAATGGGCTGTGTGGGTGAGGTGTGTGACATATGTGCACAGTCTGATGGATGATACCAGCAGTGTCACCGCTAGGTGAACATCCCTGTACCCATAAACTACTACCTAGGCTGTGGTCAACATTATGGACACTGTGTAAGGGATGGTGCTGTGCAGTGCACCCCCCGACATGGTGACATCTCCAGGCCCCTTAGGTAGTCATATGAGGTATCCATGTCATGTCAGGGTGCCATCCATAAGCACGGAGATCACTGGACAGGCATATACATCACTGTGGTGACCAATATTGGATCACATACCACCTGTAAGGGGTAATGGCTATACATGGATGTGCAATACCAGCCTTCACAATCCTCACCTCCACTATGCAGCATGCTGTCTACCTTGCAGAAGGACATTTGCTACACCATGATGATGGACATGCTACATGTCCATATCCTGATCTATAAGACATATGTCATGGACAGCCACCGTCCTAATACTAGGATCACCACAGGCTGGACAGATCCCTGTGCCATATATGTGACATACTCCCGCCATACCATGCAACCCTGTCCATCAAAGCTGCACATGTCATCCCAGTCATACATGGTGTGATGGCCGCATGGTAGATGTACTATCAACTGACTGGATCAGTAATGTGGCACTGATGCACCTTGCAGTGGCACAATGGCTGTCTGTTACAGCTTGGAAACCGTGCCCGCACATGCTATGGTTGATAACCATCCCTGTGAATGTCGTCTGACTAGCCATTGTCCCATGTCTATCACATGTTCAATACAGGCGATCCGTGGCAGGATGTTGAACAGTTGTACAGTGCTGTGTAGATGTATTCGGCAAAACACATGTATGTACAGGTGTCCATGCGTATGTGTGCATTGTCACTGCTCAAGTCCATTACGGCTGTGTCTGTGTTGATATGTGACATATACACAGCATCCAGGTCAACAGTAGTACCGTGGACACATCCAGGCATGTGCAGATAGGTAAGAACACAAGTGCAGGCAAATAGACATGCCCACAGCAAGACAGCATTTACATGGAGTATGAACACTGTAATGAGGTGACACACATATATGGAGATGATATCCAATGCATAATGGGTGTGACATGTGTGACACAAACACGTCAGTCATGTCAGTGTCATGATGCTTTGCAAAGATAACTGTGCAGATGTAGATGTCATAGAAATGTATGTGCAGCAGTATCTCTGTACATCTCTGAAACTGTGACCTGTCACCATCATCATGTCTTACAGATAATGCCCCGTACACGCCTCCCAGCATACACCCACCAGGAGGATGATGTCCTCATCCCACAGCTCCATGACAACTATGACTTGTTGTTCAGCCATGTGCCCAGCAGTGGGATGACCTGTGGCAGGATCTACGCAGGAGGGTGAATGATGTGGGTGGCCATAACCGCACCTACCAGCAGGTGCGCAGACACTGCATGGACTTGATACGACATGCAAAGCAGCGTGCCACTGTAATCGCCAGGGAACAAGGTGGAACAGGTGGTGGGCCACCAACCCAGCCCCCACTCACACACACCAAGGAGCTACTGGCCAGTCTGGGGACACCCAGGGAACAGCATCCAGAAACACTAGCTGCCATCGTGGAGGTGGGTGTCTCCCAACCAATGAGCCTGGAGTTGCCTGGTAAGTCAGTACTGCACATATGGCTATTATATCCCATGTAGTTGCATGTGTCACTGTACATTATGTAAAGTAATAACATATGCAAGGTATGTGGACACATGCTGCAAACTACAGTATGCTACGTTGTGTATGCACAAATGTGCATACTATATGCTATTACACAGGTGAATGTGTTCACATGCACAATGCAACCTGTGGCTGTCATACAGTCATGGATAATGTTCATACTGGTGTGTCACCCCTATACAGGTACCTCTGGCGTGCCGCACAGACATGAGTCCGTTGCAGGTGAGACTGTCATCAGTATCAGGCATGTTACAGTGTAGATCTATTTGCCATGTGGCCAGTTAACACTTGCACACCTGATGTTTGTTCTAGTCACGATATGCAGGTCTCACCACCCTTCATTCACACAGGCCACCCATGTGCAATATATACAAACGTAATGATACACCGACTTGAAACCACAGTACTTGTCATTGCGACATGTGTGGTCAGCTGTGCATACAACGGTGGAGGTGTTCTACAATGGAGGCATATGTAGTATGTATTGGAACAACATGTGTGGTACGCACACAGTACCACACAGTGAGCTGTGATATGGGTAGCCCACAGGTGTCACCATTGTGTCATATGCCCCTGCATTGGGTGCACACATTGTGATATGCCACCTGACATGTCCCAGACATGTAGTGTTCTGTCTGCAATATTGTCACACTATCGCATGACCTATACCCCACATACCAAACATACAACCCGTTGTCTGCATAGCCCTGTGGATTGTGACATATCTGACATTTATGGGTGTATGTCATATGGGACAACACAGACATGTGGAAAAGATGCCCATCACACACAATTGGCCAACACATGTGCACACATGGCCATGAGGGATGGCCAGAGACATGTAGCCACACAGTACTTGGGATGCGTATACACCCTGTTGCACATTGTTCACACATGGTCCAATTATAGCCTTAGTTGACTGATTATACAGTTGATGTGGTACACTGGACAACCTAAAAGCCTGTGCACAGCTACTGGAGGTGTCACTGAAGTCTACCATATACGATCTGTTGAACATCACGACTGTGTTGCAGTTATGGCTATGCAATGTGTACATATTATGCATTCTACAGCAACATAGATGCCTCATGTTGCCATGCAATGGCACAGTGTCTGTACTTCACACTGTATAGCAATGTAGATGGCTCACACTACCCTCCCATGCTCATGCACATTTGCTAAACATGCATTCTATCTGTAGGGCATACACACAACACTGCAATGTGAAGCCAATTATGATGCTGTACATGTGTCAGGACACCATTGTGTCAAACATGTATGCATGTTAATGCACATGTCAGCAGATTACATGTCAAGGTCACGTCAGCCATGTGTACTGTTATCCTGTTCTGGGCCACATGGTGTATCATGGAGATGCATGCATACTACCATGATTGTGCAAACTGCATGGCTACTGATATGACACCTGCTTGCTGTAGTGTGCACCCCAGGGAGGTATGCTTACTAACACTATTAATGTCTGAGCTGCATGCCCTCTGCTGTATCGCAGGCATGCTGCATGCCATCTGACAAATCACATGCATGGTGTGTCTGTGTGTGTCTGTGTTTGTGTGTGTGTCTGTGTGTCTGTGTGTGTGTGTGTCTGTGTGTGTGTGTCTGTGTGTGTGTGTGTGTCTGTGTGTGTGTGTGTCTGTGTGTGTGTGTGTCTGTCTGTGTGTGTGTGTCTGTCTGTGTGTGTGTGTGTGTGTGTGTGTGTGTGTGTGTGTGTGTCTGTGTCTGTGTGTGTGTGTGTCTGTGTCTGTGTGTGTGTCTGTGTCTGTGTGTGTGTGTGTGTGTCTGTGTCTATTGTACTTTACAGTATTTCTTTGCATTCACAGGTGATGTAGGTGCGTTACCCTCCTGCGATCCATCTGATGTTAGTGTCCCCACAGATACTAGCGGTGATGAACATATGCATGAGGTACAGACAGGGCTGTCAGGGGCTGAATCTGTGCCAATGGTTACCATCCCAGCTATGTCCCCCTCTTCCCCGCACACAGTTCTGCTGGCAACATATACCGCATCACCAGTGGCCATAGAGGAAGGACAGTCAGCGTCTGTTAGCGTGGAACAGGAATGTATGGTGGCTACAGAAGGTGTGTCTACACACCATGGTGTCAGTGTAATGACTGCAGATGTGCCACACAGGCATGTGGCCGGTGCTGCTCGTAGGAGGACCTCTGGCAGACATGCACCTGCAGGACAGAGCGCAGCAGCTGGTATCACCAGACGCATGTTCCAGACTGTAATGGCGGCACAGGCATGTGCTGAACGGCAGAACAGAGAAGGGCAGAGGCTGCAGAGGGCTGCTAACCATACCCTAAATGACAACATCCAGGCATTGGCAAATGCTCAACAGCAGATTGCTAATGTTCTGGATAGGCGATTAGGTGAAATGGTCGGAATCCTTGACCGAGGCATGGCAATCCGTGAGTGGGAGCTGTCTGTGCTGGAACACCTGGTAGGAGTGAGGCGTTGGCCACGTGGACGTAGGCCAGCAACACCACCTAGTGTAGGTCGACGTGAGCGTGCCACCTCACATGCCCACTCCCATAGTGCCGGTAGCAGTAGCAGTGCAGCTGGTGCTGCGCTGTCAACACCAGGACACAGCAGGACATGTGGACATGGCCCTGGATGGTCTCAGCGGGGACACAGTTCCAGCGGACATGTGTCGTCGGACAGTAGCCACTCTGTACCTCCACCTGATAGTGCCCATGCAACCCCAGGCAAGCACAGGTCATGTGGCCGTGGACGGACACAGTGAACTGTACAACCTGCTCTGTACAATCTGGGGCTGTCCGTTATACCCCATGTAGGCCTCACAAATGGCAGAACTGTGTACACACATACACGCACACAGCAAACACAACTGTAGGGCTCCACAACATCCACATGCATTCTGCACAGACATGTCCAGTCAACTCACCGGCCCTTACACACACACATGATGTTATCCATTGGTGCAGCCTATGCCCCTGGCAAACATATCACCCTGTGCATATGATGAAGCCTGTGCCACATCCCTGTCATCCACACCATCGGTGCAGGGTTATGCACAAATATTCTGATGCACAGGGTGAACAGCATAGTGAAAGGTGTATGTAATATTACCTGTGTATGCATAGTGAGGGATGTGTATGTTGCAGTGGTTGTGTGTGAATACTGAGAGATGTGTATGTGACATAGGTTGTGTACTGTCAACATGCACCAGTCATACCATGTAGTGCAGGTGCAGCATGCATTGTGATGTGTTCTCGGTATGTGTCTCGGTTACATCTGTAGCACCATGTTGGTTGTGATACCCTGGTTCCCTCCTATGGTGTACTTGCATGTGCCTACAGGTAGCAGTGTTTGCAGTCCCCCACGTGTAACTGTGGATTACTCACAGGCACGTCTGGCAATATCAGCATGCTACATGTACCCTAAACCTGACTGTTGGACACACTAACATGACACAGATGTCCGCACATATACTGCACCTGGCGCATGTGGTCGGTGCCACAGGCTACACTGGACAGAGATGTGACATACATAGCAGGACACATTACAGGTATGGTGACATGGTGCAGGGGTTGTACACAGCGGCCTGGCCAATGATGATGTGTGGTGTCACTTGGTAGCTGGAGGCCACACTGTGCAGCAGTAGGACCCTGTAACAGTACGGGAACATGGCCACATTCACAGGGTGTACACCACTATAACGCACACCCCATAGTGTGCAGGTGGGGACCCTTGCTTATGTGGTAATCACCCTCACAGTACTATGCACCCACATGATGTGTCACAGAGAAGGGAAATGCACAGGTAGCCAGTATGGCTGGGACCTATGGCATCAACAGCGTTGTGCAATGCATCACTATTACGGGTTAGTCACCACATGGGGTTAGTGATCATTTCCCACGGTATATTAGCATACACCCTCACACCAAGCACCAGACATACATACAGACACACACACACTGTGGTGACCACACATGTGTATATGGACAGCCGAGGTGTGTGATGCACCACACCGGCTGACGTCATGCTTCCCACACTGACATATGTACAGATCTCTACAATGGTGTACAGGGATGTGTAGCAACTGGGACATATTCCCCACGATATGTGGCATCCCTGGTCACACATTCAGACACACATGGCAGTGCTGGGAATGATACACCTGCCATATGATGACACGTTTGATAGACATGCAGCGGTATTGATTGCATTATGTGTACCAACGCTATATCTGGCAAATGTGCTGCTATATGCACACGGCAGGTTGTAGGTGTTACAGGTGCCATGTGACATATAGTTGTTAACACCTGACCGCTGTGTATGCATTATGTCAGCACTGTCATGTAACAGCGAAATAGCGTACTGTTTGCACATGGCATGATAGGATGGTGTGTGACACAACTGTGAGCCACCCCCTGCACACATACATCTAGACAGGTGGTTCACCACGTTATGTACACACATCCCTCCATACGTGCTGTTTGTATGTCAACATATACAGGTGTCAATGATGGGTCTGCATTGCGTCTGCATGTTGTAGGTAGGTCCAACTATGTTATGGACATCGGCCACTGCACATGCATGGTTGCTGCATGCACAGTACAGATGTCACATGTGTCTCCTGTTGCCATGTTTGTATGCATTGCTATTGTTGGACATGTGTGTTGACATACATAACACATGGACTGCGGTATGATATCACGGGTGTCACAGGCAATCAGTACAAGGGTATGTGTCCCGGTCAACACTGCTACCCCCTGTAGTGTGAGCATTCAACAGACATGGGCCCACCTTCCATTCGTGTGTGTAGCATTGATTAGGCCAGTGTTATGCACGAGGTACATCAAAGGCTATGTATGTATGTGTTGTGTGTGCAGTCCATGCACACATCCACACAATCACATGTATGACATATCCAGATGTGTGTTCATTGGTGTACAGCAACAGTCAGGTGTCACAGCTGTGTAAGGGCCGTGGTATGTCTTGAGCCGACCTGTTCATGTATACTGGTATCATTGCAATGCATAACACCTGTTGGATCCCTGTTGGTACATGTGTACTCTGCACAGCTGGTGTACACCTCTGTACAGCCCAGTGGTCATGTGTCACATGGTGTTGTGGGACCGTAAGGCTGTGTAGTGCTGCACCGACGACATGGTGCTGACTTGACAGCTACAGTGTACACTGCAGTATGTACGTGTGTGACCTGCACCTGTGACAGCTGTGATGACAGCTGTGTGTGTACAGGTCACTGCATGTGTGACCGCCCTGTGCGTGTGGACAGTTATACCTTACTGTGCCCTTCTGTACTGTGCCCTTCTGTGTGTACACTCCATCTGCATGCAACAGCTAAGTGTGTGAGCATGCCCAGTATGCTGTTGTGTAGATGGACACACAGTACAGTCCATGTATGCAGTTGTGTAGATGGACACACGGAACATTCCACACTGCGCCCTTCCGTGATTAGACTCCATGTGCATGCAAGATGGCCCTTTGCAACTGCTAAGTGTGTGAGCATGCCCAGTACGCCGTTGTGTAGATGGACACACAGTACATTCCACACTGCGCCCTTCCATGATTAGACTCCGTGTGCATGCAAGATGGCCCTTTGCAACTGCTAAGTGTGTGAGCATGCCCTTCTGTGATTAGACTCCGTGTGCATGCAAGATGGCCCTTTGCAACTGCTAAGTGTGTGAGCATGCCCAGTATGCCGTTGTGTAGATGGACACACAGTACATTCCACACTGCGCCCTTCCGTGATTAGACTCCGTGTGCATGCAAGATGGCCCTTTGTAACTGCTAAGTGTGTGAGTATGCCCAGTACGCCGTTGTGTAGATGGACACACAGTACATTCCAAACAGACGTGTGATACTAAGCGTGTGGGCATGGCCATTGACATCCTGTATAGCCATGGTGGTCATCCAGGCAACAGATGTCCATTTTCAATGTCACGATGGATGCCTACATTGAACACACTGGTTGCTCTCTCGAAGGGTGTACTGTCTGTGGCGCATCCCGTATCTATTTAGTGTTGTAGTGCTCCATAGATATTTAGTTGGCCCAATGACAGCACTGCCGTGTTTGTGTACATCTACCTTGGGACAGTAATATGCTTTCAGACTGCTCACTCTCTCAACATTCCCTATCGGCATCTTTGCCTTTGCGGATGATGTCACCCACCTAGAAGTATGCCTCTGGGAGTGCTGTGTTCAGTAATCTCGGTAGCGCATTCTGTAAATGTGTAATGCTGTAGTGTGTTAAAGTAGTTAGGTGTATGTTCAACTCCCGGCCCTGCCAAGTGTGTGTGTGTGTGTGTGTGTGTGTGTGTGTGTGTGTGTGTGTGTGTGTGTGTGTGTGTGTGTGTGTTTCCAGCTGCCTGGGGACACAGTAATGCTTTTAGATGCCTCACAACACATACATTCCCTATCAGCGTCATTGCCTTTGCGGATGATGTCACCCACCTAGAAGTATGCCTCTGGGAGTGCTGTGTTCAGTAATCTCGGTAGCGCGTTCTGTAAATGAGTAATGCTGTAGTGTGTTAAAGTAGTTAGGTGTATGTTCAACTCCCGTCCCTATCATTTATGCTCTTCAGTGCCCCTGCAAATTAGTATATATTGGTGAAAGTAAATGTAAATTTAAATTAAGGGTGCAGGAACATATCAGGAACATCAGAAATTGTAAGGAATACAGTCCTGTAGTAAAACATTTTATGGACGTTCATAATTCGGATCATCTGGTTTAAAGGTTACTATTTTGGAGAAAATCCAGACTAATTTTTGTTCAGACAGGATGTTAGTTAAGAAGTTATTATAGAAGTAAAGTATTTTTATACTTAAATATGGCACTTTACACCCTCAGGAACTTAATCTTGAATGCAATTGGAGGCTGTTAATTTAAATATATATATATATATATATATATATATATATATATATATATATATATATATATTTTTTTTTAATGTTAATTGTTTGATTATTAATTATTTAATTGAATAATTATTTTATTGGGGTGCGTATTTATGCTGGATGTGAGGGGTTTGACTCTGTACTCTTTGAAGGTTTTTACCAAGGCGCTGAGTTTCTAATAAATTTTTGTGTGTTGGCAGCTGCCGGTTCTTTTTTCTTCCTTTAGAGTATTTCCCCTGAGGAGGTCCGAGAGACTAAGGAATCAGAAGGGAAATCAACTGAATCATTTGAACCAGAACTATTATAAGAACCGTGGTGGATCCCACTGGGGGAGAGGGGGTGGCAAAGAAAGAGGCAGAGGCAACCATCATTGGAACAACTAGCTATAAATGAGAAATGTGAAATTGAAAGTAAAATTTGTGATATTGTGTATAATAAAAGCTGTGATTTAAAAATTTACAGCTGATGTTTTTGAAAAAGGTTTATCTTTTATCCCAGTAAGGAAGGTCAGGACTGATGAAGTTTTAGTTAATTAAAGCTATTCACAAGAACTAAATCTAGATTTTTTCTTAAAAGATTCCAATAATTTTAGGGGCCCAAATAGTTGCCTTGTTTGACCTAGTACTTTTAATCCACCTACACACCCAATGGTTAGTATTTTTGAAAAACTATGTGAATGGGAAATTAGATAAGTACTACAAAGTAATTATTTAAAGAGAAAATGTCCCAATAATTTAACAGTAGAAGAAAGAAATGCATTGAGATGTATCTGTGAGACTTCCACATTAAGGGTGATGAAACCGACAAAGGTGGGGAATTAGTCATTATTAACAACAATGAATACAATAACAAAATGTTTTCTATCCTATACAGTGACACATATGAGGAAATTAAGTGTGAATGAATTAAATATTGCATATTACAGGATAGATCTAGTATTAGAGGACTTACTGGTAAATGACCAGATATCCTCATCTGAATGCAGTTACTTAAAAATCACACACCCAAGGACCCCCACAATGTTTGGAATTCCAAAAATCCATAAGAGTCTAAAAGAACCCCCTTTTAGACCAATTGTGAATGCAAAGGCCTCAAAAACCTTTGCAATAGCTAAGTACATTGATGATCATACAAAAGCAGTTTTAGATGACTATATATATTGCTTTAATGACTCTTGGGACTTTTTCACAAAGGTTACTGAAGATACATTTAAGGTAGATATGATTTTTGTTACAATTGACATCAAAGATTTATTTTCAGTTATACCCCATGGAATAGGAATTGAGTGGCTTTGTTCCTATTTATGCCAGCATACACATTTAGAACATGGTCAGATCCTTATCCTAAGGACACTTATAGAAGTGGTCCTAGATAACATCTTTTTTGAACAACAACTGTTTAGACAAAAGAAAGGTGTGGCTACAGGGGCTGCTTTCACCCCCATATTTGCCAACATTGTTTTGGCCTTTTGGGAGACCAACCATGTACTTAAATCGGATTTTGCTAGATATTGGACTTTGTATGGTCATTTTTTAGATGATATCATTATTTTTTGGAATGATACTCATGAAAAATTAGATCAATTTTTCAATTTATACACAATACTACAGATTTTGTTTTTAATTTACTATGACTATCCGTGAAGAAAAAGTCAACTACTTAGATGTTAGAAGAATAAAACCAAGACAAATTTTGAGTCCACCATTTACAGGAAACTGACATATTCCAGTACGTTACTACACTTTAATAGCTGGCACCCCATCCACCAGAAAAAAATCTTTAGTGAAGGGGCAGTGTGTACATTTGGCATGTATGGTCTCTGAACTAACAGACTTTGAATTACAATGTAATATTCTTTATGACGTTATTCAAAAGAGGCTATCTCACTCCATTCATAAACAATATATTCAAGGAAATAAAGGAAAAAAGTGCAGGGGCTATTGCTATTATTTTCCACTAGTAGGGACCCATAGAGACCAAATTTATTTAAATAATGAAGTTAACACTGATGATAACAGTATGTTTAAGGCATTGGTGTTAACTTATAATAGCAATTTTTCCTGACATCAAAAAAGCGATATATAAAAATTGGATAGACTTTGACACATTGACCCAGAGTATAAGAAGATAGTTGGCACAAGCCCACTTATAGGAAAGATGTTTGTATCAAAAACATGTTAGAGAGAGTGAATAATCCTGATCAGATTGGGGGAGATGAAAAAATGTGTTTATTTCTCACAGTGCAAATTTATATTGGAAGGTGATGAAGTGACACTTGAACATTTTAGGACTATAAGACTAAGTAAGAAATTTAATTGTAATACAAAGAGTGTTGTCTGTTTGGCCTTGTGCCAAAAATACTCTTGTTTCTATATTGGAAAGATGAAAAACTGCCTAAAAATAGGCTTTACCAACACAATTATGAAACTGAAAAGAACAATTTTAATACTGTATTATATGTACACATTCAAAAGTTTGCTGATCATTTTTTTAAATTCAGCTTTATTGACCAAGTGGATGTGGGGCATAGAGGTGGACCTACCTACCTTAAGTACGAAAAACTGCCTAAGAAATAGGATTTACCAACACAAGTATGACATTGGAAAGAAAAATTTGAATAATGTATTATACGTACACATTCAAAAGCTTACTGATCATTTCTTTAAATTTACCATTATTGACCATAGAGGAGGACTTACAGATGATTACCTTGAGTATAAGGAATTACAGTGGCAGCCTCAAACAAATCACTCTTCACCTCTGGCCTAAATGAAAATATTTCAATCAGTTCTATCTTAAGATTAAAAGCAGCACTGGTTTTATGAATTTTATTTGTTTTTGACTAAAGAGTTGTTATGCTTTCATATATCCATTTATTTATGGCTCTTTTAAGTAATAATTATTTAACTATTCAATTAACTAAATGTTAAATGGTTGCTGGGATATAAAAGGATGGGTTTTTACATGTCTTGTTATTCTGAAGAACTTCGTTTATTAAGGACGAAAGCACTAAATAAACAGTTTTATACTTTATAACAACAGTCAGGAGCCTTTTTTCATCCAGTTTTTTGTGTTTTGGTTACATGTTCTAAATCTTTCAATGCATCATTATACTTTCTTTTATATTTTCCTTTCTCTACTTTTCTCACATCATATTGCCACTTATATATCATCTACCATTCAGACCATATTTTATAAAATGTTCTCATAGTAATATAATCTTTCTATAACTGTATTACTAATCTCTTTCCATCTTCATTCCATGCTTTCTCATTTATCTTTTTATTCCTTTTCTTATTTTTATATATTTATTGTTTTCCTTAAACTTTAGCCATATTGCAAGATGATCAGAAGTTCCTGTTTCAACTACCCCCTTCTCCTATAACTAAACCTTTTGATACTATAAAATTATCTATTTCAGTTGTATACATACTCCTTTTGTAAGTCCATGAACTTTTGTCCCAAAGTTTTAACTTACCACATAACTTCTAACACTTTTCTTATATAATTTCCTTTCTTTCTAGGCTTGCCTCTTAAATCACAATTAGTCTCTTGTTATTATAATATTTATATGTATCACTACATAGTCTGATATCTCATAAAATAAGATTTCCCTTTATTTACAATTAGTATAAGCATATAATGTTATACTTCTGTATACGTGTCCTTTCCATTTTAAATCTATAATAGTTAATCTTCCCATTTTTATAATGTTACAAGTAATATCTTTATTGCATTTCTGCAGAACATGGCTATTCCAGAACATCTCTCATTTCACATATTCCAAAATACCTTTCCTCCCTATTATTTCTCTTTTTGTAATCTTTCTTCAGTTGTTTAAAGTCTTGTGTCTTCTAATATAATTACATCTATGTCAAATGTATTATACCACTTCAAAATTCCTATTCGTATTATTATATTCTTAATAGTATTCACACTGGTCTAATACAAACAAAATCAAATACTACAGTTTAAAGTTTTCAGGATCACATGTTCAGATGATATCACATTTATACTTAAGGAGATAACATCATTTACACTTCTGTTGTAGTAATTTCAAAAAAAGGTTTCAGAATCACTGCTTCATTTATACTAGTTAATGCATCAGTACGTAATTCATTAATCCACTTATATTCCAAATTGTCTGTTTTAGTTACTAAATCACTTCCTCTTTCCAATTTATGTACTTTCTTGATGCTCATAAAGAACAGGTATATACCCAGAAAGTAGAAAAAGATATCTGATAAATGGGACTGCAACTTGTAACACAAAGAATATGCTATATCCTGCCATAAGTATGGGCTAGGAAGATTTGTATGTCACTAAAACAACTGTAGTTTGAAGGATAGAATATGTAATCATATATCTGATATAAGGAAACAGGTTCAAACTAATGCCTTGTTTAAAAATCTAGATGTTGCAGGTCAACTACGCTCTTTTAATTTTATGAGCATTGAGCTAGTACATCAAATTGGATGGGTTTATATTTTAATAGCAAAAATCCTTTTAAGCGAACATGAAAACATTGACACGTATTGCGCAAACTGCGATTATGTCGAACGTACTAAACCGCGAAATTCAAAAAGTCGTAGTGTCATGGTTGGCCTGTCTGAGGTACAGCTCCGTAAGGTAAGTGTGCGATAGTTACGGACCTTAGGGTTAGGGTGCGGGTTAAGGTAAGTGCATAGATAGGTAATGTATGTAAGGTTTAGTGTAGGGTTAGAGGTAGGGTTTTGGTGCTTTACTTTAGGGTTAGAAGTAGGGTTTTGGTTAGTGTATGTATGTGGTTTATTTATTTTGTTTTGGTAGGCTGTATGTAGTGGGAGGTGGAGTTGGCCGACTATGGGGATTCGACATTTTGTATTTTGCGGTTTAGTACGTTCGGCATATTCGCGTTTCGTGTAATACATGTCAGTGTTTTCGTGTTCGCTTAAAGGGATTTTCGCTATTATAATATAGACCCAAATTAGATTGTATTATGGATATATTATGGATGAAATGGTGGAGAACTTTTAATTGTAAATATCTCAAAATGTTTTGGGTTTTGAGATGTAGATTGACATATTCATAAAGACGCATACATGTTTAGATAATTAATATGAATGTTTATTGACTAGTGAGGATAGAATACTGTCTTTTAAGGAAAAAGAGATATGATAAAAATGTTGAGAAAGTTAAGAGTATGTTGTATAAGCAGAGGTTTCTGGTTCATGGAAAGGAGGAAGAAGTCTCAAATTTTCTAGGCAGAACTGTTAAACTGGAGGAAAGGAAAATAGTGGGGATATATGTGGATGTTGTTTAATATAAGCAGGAACAAATACTGACAAATGTAACAGATTATATGAAGAAAATGTATAGTCTTTGTTTACTGAATGCCATTTTTCCATCCATAACTCATGATGATACACAGCTGTTGGAAACACCTATAACTTGCGATGCATTCGATATAGATTTGAAAACTGTCAAATCATTCACCAAATCCAAGTGGCCTAGAAAATTGTTTGTATGAGTGAGAGTAAAGGAAAATAAATTTCAAAAGATTTGGATGAGTGGTTAATTGGGGGTATATGGCTTGTCTCAGTTTCATTTCTCCAAGTCTTTTGGGTTTCTAATACCATGACAGGAATGGACCCTATTCTTAAGTAAGAGTATGATTAAAGTTTATGAAATTAGAAGTGTTTCAATCTTTGATATTAGCCAAAATTCCACTTTGAAGCACCTGCAATGTACCCAGAACTGACTCCTGTAATTCATACTGAGTTACATATATAACTGTAAATTGCTTTTTAGAAGACCTGTTGGTCCTACTTCTACTATTGGAGTTGTCTGTGCATCTTTCTTCTATATTGTTCTTTTTCTGTCTGCAAATCCTGGTATTTTATGAATTAGTGTCTCTCTGTATGTAAGACACCATAATAACTAGGTATAGTAGTTTCAATGATCAATGTTACTTTTGTTTTTTTTTTTCATGGACTGCTATATCTGATTTTTTTGCACCTATTTTTGAACTGTTGGTAATGGGTGATTCCATGTGATATATTCTTCATCATTTGCTATAGTGCTTTGTGTTTCATGTTTCCAATGTTCCACGGCTACTTTTATATTTTAGTGTTTGCATAATCCCTAATGCAAATGTCTTGCCACATTATTGTGCCTTTCAGTATATAGGACTTGTGCCATGAGTGTGTCACAGCAACAAAATGTATGACTATTCCCAGTTCTTTATTACAGAAACTGAATTTGTCTGTTTCTCCCACCTTTTCAATGGATTTTGTAAACCTGTGTGTATGTAGTGAACTATCCTAGGCTGCCATTATTAGCTTTTCATCTTTTGGCTTCAATACACCTCTCCTTAACCATCCCTACATCAAATCTTGAACAATATGAGATTATTCTAAGAGATGTGTGCACCTGCCACTACAGTTATCACTTTTTCACTGTTTTCACTTCTTATCTGACCATTCTTCTTATATTCTTTCTGGGATTTTTTTTGACACATTCAGTTGTTTTCTGAGTTTTGTCTACTTCTGGTTTGATTTCCATTCTACTTAATACTGAAATGCTTCTGCTAAATAAGCAAAGAAGTCATCTTAGACTTCTTAAACTCATGTTTAAAACTTTCATTATGTTTGGATATGATGATGCCAGCAGATATGCATGCAGTCCTACAATTGCAGATCTTTACCTGTAATCAATTACTAGTTGGCCCCTTACCTGCTTCAGAGTGAGGAATCAATAAACTTGGTGTATATATAATTTTTATGGTTTACCACCATATGATCGAGCACACAGTGCTCAAACCTATATATGTCCGAATATATTTAGCGAATCCTGGCATGCTGAATGGTCAGAATATCGCAAAAATACTGAATATGACATTTCCGACTACATGCAGAAACAAGTGCTAACATGGGTCAAAAAGGGGGCAGGAGTTTGTGATTCGCAACATCTGTGTCGCAAATGTTGCACTCCTTTCAGACATTTGGGCTCGAAGATCCACTGGTCAACCAAATGGTGGTAAACCAATTTTTATATATCATTTGATGAGCATGAAGCATTTTTCTTGATTTCATGTCCAATCAATCCAATTCTTTTTGGGGTCAGTTAGAACAGGAGGAGCAAATTGATTTATATCTTGGACTTTATTCCTAGATGTGAAGGTGGTTTACAACATCAGTTTTAGTCTTCTGAAGTATTCCTTACTGAAATGTATTTGCATTTCTTCATGTTTTATTGTTGCCATAATTCACTGTTTTTCTAAATGAGTATAAATTCTGTCTGCATCAGTTCCAGTATGTAGTTTGTAAATTGTTGGAATGCATGAGTTTGACCTACAGTTCTTATGATAGCTTGTAGATTCACTCTTGATGAGTATCATTTTTGCTGTTGTTAAACAGGTTGGTGTCTGTTTGGGATGTGCATATATATAATTCTCACTCAAGGCTAAATCTTTGTGTAAAGATGTTAATTCTTTTAGTCCGAAGTTAGGTATTGTGTCTGAGCCTGGAGTTTTCCATTTAGGAGATGTTCTTAATTTTGTTTCAGATTCTCTGGCAGCTACATCATCCCATTTCATATCCTACACATTAGAGCTCCATTATATTAGAACTACTCCTGTTTATTTTAATTCTTCTGTCTCTTTAGCATCTTTGTTATGTTCAGCAGGCTCATCATAAGCACTTCTCCAAAAGGTGCCTATTTCTTCTCTTTTGGTGATGTTTCTGTTCCTTTTACTTTGTTTCCTAATTCTCTATAAAATATGTTTGGTTCATCAATGAATATTTTACTTTGTACTTTTCTTTTATATTTTATCTGCATGCTTTCTATGTTTTTTTGCCTGTGTTGAAATGTTTAGTTTATCACTGGCAGTAGTATATGATAAATCTTGCTCTGTTTTGATATATGTGCATTGCTTTTATCAAGTTTGTATTTCCAAGCATTTTTATGATTTGTTCCTTTTTCTATATTCTTCCAGCAGTAATATTTCTTGTCTTAATTGCTTTATATTTTTCTCTATTCATCCATTGTGACTTTTTACTTGTTTCCTCCCTTTTCTTTGTCACGACATTTTTGTGGTAACACTTTATCCATCATTACTTTAGTTACACATTTATATATTCTATTTATTTCTGCTTTATCACATTATTTTTTTTTCTTAACGGTCCCGATTATTGTGTTTTTTCCCAAATTTTCTCACATTTTGGAGCTTATTTATTTTCTATAATCTTTTTCTTTTGTCTTCTTTAATATCAATATCCATCTCTAGTACATCAAGCAGGTCTTCCCCTGAAATTTTTTCCTCTGGATTAAGAGCATTTTTTTTTCTCTCTGTTTCCTGTGAGTAATCTACAGAAAGTTCCAAAAATTCTTCCTGCAACATATCTTCTTCAGATGCATCCTGCTTCATCTGTTGCTCCTTTATATGGGAACACATTGGCCCATTACTCCACAACATTACCTGTGCCAGAGTCATCACTGTTTCCTGCACCATCTGTTGTGATATAATTTCAAATGGACTTGTGTACTAGTCTCCTGTAGAAGTCACCAGAGCACTTTCATATTGCAAATCTTCTTAGGATGTCTCCTGCTCCTCCTTTTGCTCCTTAATCTGGGGACCCATAATTCCATCATGCTGTGACATTGCCTGTTTTGGATTCTTCTCACTAAATCCTTCACTTCTCAGATAATCCATAACTTCAATTTCTATTTTTTAACTTCTGCCTTACCAATCTTCTGTTCTACATTCCCCTTTTGTTTTCTTAATTTTTGCAATGTTAACATTTTCAAATCTAGGTGCCTTTGTACTTCTCTTCAAATATGCTTGGAGTTGCTTTTTTGCATTGATTAGTTTGCCTTTTAAGTACTGCACTGCACCAGATCTCTTTTTCTTTCCCATGTCCATGTTTCTTTTGTTATACCTTTCAAAAATCTCTGGGTTTTGTTCTTTATATTTTCATACTTTCTTTGTTGCTTCATTTTCTAACTGGATGAAAATTACATCAGCTATGTAATGTTTTCCTAAATCTGATGTATTAATCAATACACATTTTTATTTGAGGCTATTGACAGTTTTTCTTTCCTCTAATTTCTGTCTTAATCTTTCTAAATATCTTCTATCTGGCAATGCTGCGATTTGTGCATAATAATAAACTGGGCTTTGTGCTTAATAGTAATGATGCATAACTTCTTCCTTATCCTCAACAGTCCACTTTGTCAGCTTTATTTCTCCTTTTTGCCTGCCAATTTTTGTGTTTTTTGTGGACAACTTCTTTCTACTAAAGAGGTCTATTTTCCTCCTAAATTTGGCCTAACCTTGTTGTAGGAATGTTTCCATGTCCTGAGGATTCTACACTGCCTTTTTCCCAGTCTTCTCACCAGTGCATACCGTAGGACTGGCCACTTTGGTATCATGGGACACGTAAATTCAACTTTCATTTTTATTTTTTAACCCACTATTCTCCATGATATACAAAATACAGACTTTATATCAGTGTCATCTTGGTGAGATTCTTCTGAAAACAGGGTCCTCAACGTAAGGGTACTCAGTAAGAATTGAGGAAGAATTCAATTGCAGCAGTACTGCTCTCCTTGTCTTGCTTATTTCATCACTGCATTCATACCCCTACTATATGGAATAAAAGGCTGTGAGACAATTTATTTGGAAAAACAGAGAGAATTCTCAGTGGAGCCTTGTGGACTGTTTGTAATTATAGAAGTGAGGAACTACTCAAGTACTATATTGTGATGGCTTACATTATGGTTGACAGAAAAGTATGGGAAAATGATATCTATTATGTATTGTTATAGCTTTTGTTTATTGAATTTTTCCACTTTGTACATTCATTTCTGCCTATATTTGTGATTATATTTAATGAGGCTTTTCAAACCTGGAGTGTCTTTATAACAATGTGTATATAATTATTTTTGGTGTATATAAATAAATAGTGTTCATACTATTTTTGATGAGTGCCATGCATTCTTTGACATCCAGCTGAGTTACCATCACCTCAGGCAACTGGAACCTCAGTTTAATGTCTCATCTGAAGGATGGCACTTTAAAGTTTGCATTACTGCCTAATTCTGCAATGCACTGTCAGTAATGGAAAAATCAATCCTATCATCTGGGATGGGAAGGAAAGCCAGTGCCTTATGTTCTTCCAACGCCAAAGGCAAGTGTGTGCCTCTTGAACCATTGACATGGCATAGAGTCACCCACCCATACGATCTTCATATTAACTATCAAAACAGGTTTGTTTCCCTGGCACTCCTCTCCTCTGTAAGGTGCTGTTTGTGTGCACAGTCATGCCAATCCCAGTACTTCTCTGTTTTAACACAAAAATCCCCAGGTCATATTAACATATCTATCATTTTCATCACTTTCTTATTTGTCACTGCTATAGTACCCAAACACTCTTATTCCTCAGTTCATATCAAATTTTGTCTTAATAGACTTTCTTTTTTTCCAGCTGACCATTTGTTGTAAAACAACTGTCTGTGAAAAAAAAAGAAACCTCCAACGGACTTGCTATAAAAACACACTTGGAGAAACACGTCGAGAAACAACAAAATAAACAATGTGGTTTATTTTAATATGTCTGTGAAAAATAAGGCATCAAATGTAACTCAATTAAACCAAGTAGCAATCCTTAATGTTAACTGAGACTTGACTGTTCATATTTAAGTGACAGGCTTCTAGTTTAATCGTTACATGTAGTTTTAATTTTCTTTCTTTTTGTTTTTTGCTTTCTGTTCTGCTTTGCCCATCATAATTTCTTCTCAATTATTTTTTTCTACTAAGATGTCATACTTATTTTTGCAGCTATCAAATTTTTCATGTCTTCAGTTTTAAATATGTTTTGCCCAGCCTGTTTATTTATTAACATACTATTGTTTCTAATAACATCTTTAACAGTTATTTCAGATTTACTACCCAGTGCTGCACTACTAGAAATTCAATCATATTTGTACCCTCTTTTCCACATTCCAGTCATCATAATCGTTGAGAAATCAGAACTGCATTTGATTCTACATTTTTTACAACTAGGTATAAATGTCATTTTAGTGTTCTACTTTGCCCTTTCCCCTGCATTGCTCATAGTACCTTCCCCCTCAAACTTTTATATGAAATGTCTGTATTGTCCACAGTAATAACATGCTTCAGGATGCACTGAATATCTTAACATTCCCATACACCTAAAATGTCCTAAACCTTTTCTAAATGTAACATTTGATTAATTTCACATTTGATTAATTTCAGTTTATCAGTCCACCAACTCCATCAATTCCCTGTCCATAATCTTCTTGAATCAGTGTACTTTCTGCCAGTACCACTTTGTCATATGAATATCAATGAATATTTTCAGATGTTATAACATGATTTTTAAATTGTAGAAAATATACTTTGTGATTTTTAAGTTATATCAAGTACTTCATATTCATTCCAGGGCAGCACATTTTTTGTATATGAAATGTGTTAAATTTAGCTGCAAAGTTCATAAAAGTAATGTCCAAAAAATTTTCTCATTCTATTTGATAAGGGACTTTAAATGTGTGGAAGTAAAACCCAGGAACAGAGTCCCACATGGTCAATCTATCAGCACTTCCAGCATTCTGTTTTTTATATCCATACCAGTGCTATTTTATGATGCAGAGTTAGTAATTTTCTTGTTGTATCATCTAGAGGACATTTTCTACCAATATAAATGTTTGCATATGGTTGCACAACTCTCTCACTTCTTTTCTTACCCTGCTCCACTACTGACAACTGCTGCTGATATTCAGTACCACTTTCTCATGATACTACACCGGCTATGTCATCATCTCTGTCTTCTGGTTCATGGACCAAATCAGAGGTTATCAGAGAAGAAAATGTTACCATCTTAAATGTAAACGTTTGTATTTTTCCATTTCCTCTAATTTTCTTATCACACAGTTTCCCAGTTACATACTGTGTAAACCATCATTTTTAACTGAATATATTCTGATTATCATTGGCTAATGAATAATGAATTCAATTATAATAATTGCTTCTTTCTCCACACATTAATTTTCTAGCATTTCCAGCAAAACTGTAATGGCATCTCCTCCATCCTGAATCTTTCTACTTCAGTTCTAAAATGATATGATTCTCCTACATCCCCTTTAGAAACAGTAGGGGAATTACCCTTGTAGTTTAGTCAAATTTTCCCTGGTCAGTATGACTACCACCTCAAGTCTCCCTTAAAAATGGAAGCAACACTAAGCTAGTCAGCAAATATAAATAAATAGCATTTGTATTTGTCTACACTGAACTTCATTTGTAATCTTTCATAGTACTTAGTCTGCTCTTGTAAATTTTTTCTTAACCTCTTCCTCCATCCTCAAGTACTACAGTTAACAGTTGCCAGCAGCAAAGAGCCTGATTCTGTTCTGTTCTGCACACAGGGGAGAGTACAGGACTATCATTGCTGGAGCCTTCCTGTGTCCTGACAGAGTGCTCTTCAAACTATCTGGAGATGTACAGAGCTGAGTATATTTTTCTGGCACTCCAGAGTTGTGTACTGTTAATTGTTGCTTGACTAATTTTATATCATTGCTGGCTGACTTCAGAGTTGTGCACTGTTATTTTTGCTTCACTGTATAGTTTTTCAGATCTCTGCTGAAGGTGTTGGTTTTCCCATACCCACGCTCCCCATTCTTGTCTTGTTTTTAAATATGGAGGCTTTTGCAGTTGCCCACCCCCACTGTAGCTTTGATCTGGGACACTCCCCCCAGCCCCATCTCTTTACCTCATTCTACCTAATAGACTCCTTCTGCACTTGTTTTTAGTCATTTTTAATTTAATTGCATTTTTTAAACTGTTTGGTCTAACATTGCTACATACTCAAGTGTGCTAGCTTGCACTGCATTTGAATTGTTTTTACTGCTGCTTCAGCTACTTTTCTGTATATATTAAAAAATTAAAAAAAAATCTAAGCCTGTTTCCTACCTTTCCTGTAACTAGTGTAGTCCAGATTCAGATTTGCTGTATCCAGGACTGTATGTAAGCTTCTGAGCCCCCAAGCTTTCTGTGTTGGAGGGAAGCCTTCTAGCTTATCAGTGGGAGTGGTAAGCACTAGGTAACTATCTACCACATAAGGAGTGGTTCTGGCCCAGAAATTGTAGTTATTGGCCGTTTGGGCAGTTTTTCCATTTCTCTCAACTTTCTGATTTAAAAGCCCACATTTGCACTTGTTTCCCCCATTTCCTGTAACTAGTTTAGTCCATATACAGATTCTTGTTCAGAACTTGTTGTAAGCACTAAATAACCTACTCATGACTACAGCACTCAACCTTCCTCATTACCTAGACGAAAACAGTTTTGATACTTACTTTCCTCACTTGCTTAGAGAAAAAACAGCTCTTGTACTCACTTTCCTCACTTATCTAGAGGAAAATAGTTTTTTATTCAGGCATGTCCAAGGGTCAGCTCCCAGTGTTCTCTCCTGTCTATCTGATGAATCTGAGCATCTTAGGGCAATGTAGAAATTGCCTCATGTACACAGAAAACCCTCTCCTCCTACCACCCAACACTACAACCTATGAGAGATGCACTTACTTAGCCAAACTGGAGGTAAAGCTCTCTCCAACCAAGACTGAACTTGACAGTCAAGAGGAGAAGGTAAACACTTGCACCACACCACACTCATCACATAGTCTCACTAAATCTACACCACCAAAATCCACACATAGAAACACAAAAACATTTTGCGGAGGCTCTCAATAATAATCTGCTCAAGTAAGAGAGACCTCCAAAGCAGAAATGCAAGCAACCTCCACCCCCCAACACAACCCAAATGACACATAGCCTGCAGACTCAGTGTGCCACTCAACCACAGCCAATAAGGCAAAACAAAGTACCCAACACACTAGTCACAGGTGACTCTATAGTCAGGCACACTGATGTCCCACTCACCAGGCTAAACAAGGAGAAGGTTACTGTCAGCTGCCTGTCTGGTGACAGGGTCCGCCAGACAACCCACGCACTCAGGTCACTCCACAACAAGTACAAATATGACTCTGTCATTGTCCGTGTTGGTGTGAATGACCTGAGACGTACCTCCCTGGACTACATGAAAAGAGACATGGAAGAGCTGTCCGATCTTGTTGCCCAGGCAGGTATGACCCTAGCCCTGAGTATCATTCTGCCATCACCCAGAATGATGCAGCAGTACAAGGACAAAATGACTGACTTCAAAAATTGGCTAAGCTTCTGGTGTCATTCTAAAGGGATCCAGTATCTGTCTGCCTGGGATGACATGGTTGATAGACCACGATGCTTTGCCAGAGATGGCCTGCACCTGTCACCCCCTGGGATTCCAGACACTGGCTAAGGTTTTTCCCACCCCTATAGTGCTTTTTTAGGCAAGGTTCAAATGACAAATTCACCACCATAACAAAAACAGGCAAGCAAAAACTGAGGGTGATGCTACTCAATGCTAGAAGTCTAAATCTCAAAATGCACTCACTCAAGGCACTTCTTAAAATGGAGAACATCAATATCTGTGCAGTGACTGAGACCTGGTTCAAGGCTCCAGAGAGCACCCTTGCACTATCAGGTTATAACTCATACCACACTTTTCAGCCATGTAACCTGGACCGGAACACCAAAGGCAGAGGTGTGTCTATATTCATTAAGGATATCCACACCTCCAGGCTAGTTGCTCAGCATAATGCAGCCGAGGTTATCCAAGTGCAACTAACTCTGGGCAAAACTGCAATCCAAATTGTAGCTTGCTACAGATCCCCCACCATGCCCCAGGATTCCCACTACTCTTTTCTTGATGTACTGGAAAATATTAGGGTTCAACCAAACCCCCTAATAATGGACGATTTCAACTACCCCACCATTAACTGGGAAAACTACTCATGTACCAACTCCTTTGCTCAACGTTTTCTGGAATTCATAAATTCCAATGCCCTGGATCAACTTATCCACATCCCCACCAGGGACAACAATATCCTAGATCTAGTCATTACCAACATGAGTGACCGGTGTTCCACACCTGAAGTCAACACCTCATTGGTCCAATCCGACCATAAGCTAATTACCCTAGATATCAACATCCTGCCCCTACTCCCCATTAAGGAAACCATAGTAAAAAATGTCTCCAAAACCAACTTCATGCTTCTTAAGACAGAAGTAGTGAACTTCATGACACCCGTGCAGATGGACAATACAGTTACGACTACTGAATCCTACACAATTGCACTTCATAAGCACTTACACGAGTGCATGGATCGTGCTATCCCAAACAGAACCAAGACGCTATCCTCCAAAAAAAGGAAGCCAATCTGGTGGTCCCCTGCCATAAACAAACTGTACAACAGAAGGAAGAAACTGTTGCAGAAGAGAGTAAAATCCCATGAGTGGAGGAGCTCCCTGGTCAGCCTCAGTAAGAAGCTGCGATCCCTGATAAAATCCTCCAAAGCTAGTTACGAAAACAAAATCGCCACTGATTCTAAAGACAACCACAAAGCATTCTATAGCTATGTCATCTCAATGGCAACACTCAGATCTGCTCTGAGTTACAGCACAATGGCACTAAATATACAGACCTAACTGATATTGCCAACATCCTGGCAGATAGGTTCAGTGCTAACCTTACCCCCCTCTCACCCCTTAAAGAGCCCATCTCTATACCAGAAGAATGCAAAGTTACTGTAATCACGGCTGCACAGGTAAAAAACACACTCTCTAAAGCCAAGAACACAGCATCCATGGGACCAGACAACATCCCAAGCTGCGTTCTACATGAACTACAGAACAAACTGGCACTCCACCTAAGTACCATGTTTAATCATAGCCTCACCTCAGGCTTTGTGCCTGCTGAATGGCGCACAGTGCCAGTTATCCCACTCCACAAGGAGGGAGCCACCACGGACCCTGGGAACTACGGCCCCATTAGCCTGCCAAGCCTGGTCTGCAAGGCCATGGAACTTATCATCATGGAACTTATAAACAAAGACATTGGTAATCTCCAAACTCTGGACCCCACCCAGTTTGGGTTTGTAAAAGGCAGATCATGTCTCCTAAACCTGATAGACTTCTTTGAAGCAGTCACCAAAGCCATAGACGAGGGTAAGGTGGTTCACACAGCCTATCTAGATCTTGCCAAGGCTTTCGACACCATTCCCCACTCTGGAATTATAGATAAACTCACTTAACTAGGTATAAATCCCTATGTCATAAGATGGGTTGCCAAATGGCTCACTAACAGAACCCACACTGTGAAAGTAGCAGACTCCAAATCCGACTTCAGACCAGTGACAAGTGGAGTACCACAGGGTTCAGTCCTGGGTCCTCTCCTGTTTGGAATCTACTTCTCTGAAGTACAGGCTAATACAGAAGGTCTTTGGCTAGCGAAGTTCACAGATGACTGCAAACTAGGAGCCATAATTGAAACTCCTAATGATGTGGACATCCTACAAAAGGGCCTCACTGAGACAGATGCCTAGTGTCAAAGCTATGGCCTCAAGCTCAATGCCAAAAAGTGCATTGTCATCCCCTTTGGTAAAAACTCTGTACCCATGAACTACAACATAGGCGGTAGTATACTTAACACCGAAAGTGTGATAAGAAACCTTGGGACACAGGTGGACAGTAGTCTCTCCTTTGATAATCACATTGCCACAGTAGTCAGGAAATCCTTCTATGTGGCACACCTCATCACAGAAGGTTTCTCATCCAGAAAAAAAGAGGTAATTGTTCCCCTCTACTCATCACTCATTAGACCCATTATAAAGTACAATGCCCCTTTTGGTATGTACCTCACAAGACATCTACAACAACTGGAAAGGCCGCAGAAATACCTCACAAAGAGGATTACTGGCCTCAAACAGATGCACTACGCACACCGATCAAAAAACTCCAGCTTTACTCCGTCGCATATCGCCTACTCAGAGGTGATCTCTGCCTAACATACAAAGCTATGTCAAACCCAGAGCAGTTGGACATGCTCCACTTAAAGAAATCCCAATCCCTCCAAGCTACATGCTCTAGGGACCTAAACCTTGTCATCACAATAAACAGAACATGCCGGAGGGATAGATTCCTGTCCCAGAGACTTCCCATACTCTGGAATAAACTACCTATCTATATCAAACAAAGTTCCTCATTAGCACTCTTCAAGAAAAATCTTGATGATTGGATGGGAAATAGGAAATTCACCCCGGGGATCACTTCTGTGGCTCTGCTCGACAGTGGCACAGGAAAATAATTTTCTTAGGTAGCAAAAGCCAGGGTACCTTCTTGGCTGGGCTTGTATAGGCCCCAGGGCCGATAGCCTAGTACCTACTTATGAACCTACAGATCTCCACCAGTCATTTTTCTTTAACACTATATTACCACTTTCATAATAACTCTTTGTGCCTTATCATTCAATCATGCAGCAATCTGATTTTTTTAGTCATGATGTTACTTCTGAATCTTGAAAAATTCCTAGCAGCAATCTATATAGAACCAAGCCAAAGGCCTTGATGAATTTCATACAGAACATGTCTTGTGATTGCCCCTACCTTCTCCAGTAGACCAGTGAAGAAACTGGATCAGGATTGACTAATACCTTCTTTTTGCCATGAATCCTTGTTAGTTGTTGGCCTGGATTGTGGTACTCTAGGAATACATCCAAGATTTTGTTCAGGATTGTATATATAACTTTCTCTGTCACAACCGTTAGTCTAACAGACCTGCAGTTCCTATACATTTTCCATCTCCTCATTTTACAAGGGTACCACACTTGTTGTCTTCCTCAGGTTCTTCTAATCAGGCCATTAATCTGCCGAATATTTACATCAGAGGATCTGTCAACACAGTGGCTAAATTCCTGAAGAGTGTGCAAGGCAGCCCACGTGGGACTTGAGTTATTTCATCTCTTTGGAAAGCCAGCTCCTTCTTAACAGCATCAATTTTCTGTCTTGGTATCTGCTGACTGCTCTCACCTCTCTGACTTCCTTGCCTTCCAGCAAGAGTGTATTCCTACAATATCTCTTTTTCCTAATCTTCAGTGATTTCCCTATATTTTTTGGTTAGTTTGTCCAGGTCTGACTGCCCCTTCCTCCTTTTTCTGTATATGAAAAGATATAGGTTCATAGAGTCATTGGTAAGTACTAGGCTAACTGTGCCTGTGAGCCATTTTAAGGAAGTTAATTTTCCTCGAAGGTGAGAATCAAACCCTGAGCATTTTATATATGTGGTTAATACCTTAACCATTATGCCAAACCCCAACCCCTTTTATCTTCTCCTGGTTCTTTCTGCTATCTTAATTTCAGCTCACACCTTAGTTTTTATCTCCTTTGCTGCTCTTTTGCTTAATTCCTTGCACTGTCCCTGCTCTGCCTTTCCATGTTCTCTCTTCTACCTCTTGCATATCTTATCATTTGCTTTAATCATTTGCTTCACTTTCCTCTGTAGCCACACTGGCTTTTTCTTTTCAGCTTATTGCTTCTTCTTCAAACTTTTGCTCACAGACCTGTGCAATCTAACCCTCTACCACTCCCAAATTTGCTTACTTATTCAATTTGTTCTTAGTCTGCCACCTACTGAAGCTCGCGAGATTTCCTTCCTGGGTCTCTGCCTAAATTTTTTTTTTGTTTTTCATTGCCTAGTCAGACCTTCCCAGTGGACAAAAGCAATAAAATAAAACTAAACATAAAATAAAATAAAAACAGTAATCCACGCGTTTCCTGGTCAGCAGCACGATGGTAGGGATAAGGAAATATATCCTTTTCCCCACTGTAGTGCGGTCTCGGAGTTGGTTTATTAAGGTAGGGGGAGGAGGTGAAGCCCTGTTAAATTAATTCTTTACTGTTATTTTTTACTTACCTGTGTGGCGCATTCTGATGACGGAACTCGTTCGGTGTTTCAAGTTTCACTGTTTTCATGTTTTGCTGTTTATGTACATCGACCTTTATGTGTCGATGTACATAGACTCAAGCTTTTCTTGTTTCAGGCTTTTAATACAGACCCGTTGTTTAGAGTAGGAAGAATATAGGGGCAAAGATAATGATGGAGAATTTAACATAGACTGGAGCTTTTGTCATTTCGGGTTTTTAATATAGATCCCTAAACAACACAGTGGTATGATCACTATTGACTAATAACATCTTCATCTGACCCCCTCCATCTTAGTTAGGACCACATTTAAAATTCTATCCTTTTTGTTATAATCCTGCATTAGGTGGCTGAATATGCTATGACCCAAGGTCTCATATTTTCCTAAGTTAGAGCTAAGGGGATTCACATTCACTCCTACAGATTCAGATGCTCCATGACAACAAGTGTTCATCTTATCCCTCTCCTCTAGTTTCTCATGTGTCTGGAGATCAGTATCTTGGCTTCGCTCTCTCCTAACCATGAGGGTGATTTAGTTAGGCCCTGACCATGCCCACTACCTTCCTTGGACCTTTATCAGGTCATCTTTGACAACACCTTTGGTAAACTTCTTTATGTTGATTACTGTTTCACATTTTCTCTTTCTTTTGGGCCATTCTTAAGCAGCCTATATGCAAACACCTCCACATCCCACCCTCTGTTGTCATTAGCCCATACTTCCATGATAACAGCAATGCTCACCCATCCCCATTGCATCATTGACTGTAGCTTCGCATTTTCCTACCCATCCAGTTTGTATATTAATATCAACCCATGACACAAGTCACTCATATTTGATATTCTGCTCTGTGCTGTTTCCATTTTTCTTTGTATTGCATTGGTACCTACCATGCATTCTTCAATTACAACATTGTATCTTACTTTTCTTCTTAGTTTATCTATACATTTTTAAACAGCTCTGAGCACCACTGTCCCTTCTGGCTTAAGATAGAAACGTTCCTTGTGAAAAAGGGCATGTTTCTCTGCTAGATGCCCTCTTGTATTAAGTTCTTTCCCTTTGTCCACTGTCACAATTATCTCCTTTCTCACTAGGCTTGCTGCTGCCACAGGAACTACCTGTGAGAATACCACATGTGTGAGAATACCACATCTTTAACACTATATGCCAGCATCTCTGTGCCAGGCTCTGGCCCTGCTTTGTACCATCTCAAGTGTTTTCTCACATTACTAGTTTCTAAAAGCACCACAAAATGCATCAATGCACCCCCTTGGTGACCACCTTTATCACCTGTCCCATGTCTGTGCCCTGATACTGGCTTTGCTAAGCAGGTCTTCTCCCTCCCTGCCTCCCTCTTCCTCTCTGTCACCAAGACTGCAAATTATTTAGTGACTTAATGTACGATCAAAACCTCTCTTCTCTCTTTTCACATCCTTCACTTCCTGCCCCATGTCCACACCCCTCATATATGCATCCTATCCCCTTCCAGTTCCAGCACTTCAGCTCTCCTCACGGTCTGTGCTAGTTGTTTCTCTGTTTTATACAGCTGACAATTTTAGCACCCCTTCCTATACCCCCTTTTGCAAACTCTTACCTCTGTTCTGCCTCCTTTCACACTCTGCCTCAAATTTTAGATTTCTTACACAAGTGTGATACCTGAATTGTCGGCCCCAACATTCTGAAAACTAAGTTGCAATTACAATAAAATTACATTGAATTTTGATTAATTTCACATCATTAAGACATTTTGGGAGAGACTCTTCACACCCCTACTACCTCTGCTTCTATGTACTAATTATATGATTTCTGTGGTACCACAAGGGAGAATGCTCTGATATACTATAAACTCTACCCATTCACACTAGTATTTCACTTATTTGGAGGATCAGAATTACTGTCTTTGGAATGCTGCCAGGAAACCCACTACCATCTAAGTACTTTGTGATGTTGGCATCTGCATAACCACCTCTTGCTCTGTCTCGCTTTCATCATAAATTAATGGACAAATATAAATAGCTATAATGTAGTGAATTTCTTGTGGAAGACAAATCATGGAGGTATGGCACCAATTTTAAAGAACATTTTAAAGAACATTCTTGATATACAGAAAATAAACATGATGGAGAATATCTGAAAAAAAATGTTTGGACATTAAGTCAGAAGGTGTGATGGGGTTTTAGATTAAAAATTGGGTTTGAAAATCTGGGTACCGCCTTAAAATGAGGGAATCTTAGTGGACCTCTTGAGATGGAACCTAAGTACTGAAAATTATATCATTTTGGGAAATTTTGATCTTGTAGAGCATTCCTAGGAATGTAAATTAGTTGACTTTCTGAGATAGCGATAATTTTTTTATGATAATATCTTGAGAAATATTGACTGTTTCCATCTATAGATGACACTGTTCATGACCTTATTTTTTCAAATATTGAAGATGTGGGAAGAAACAATTCTTATTCTTCCTGACTCTGTGCAGGTAATACTGACACTTAGTGCAGAGATTAAGTGTGGAAAACAGAAACATCTACATGAGGACTTATTCTTTGGCAGAGTGATGATAAATTCCTGACCAGAGCACACATGACCTGAGTTTGACTAGAATCTCAGGCAATGGAACAGCCTGTGATGGGAAAGATGGGAGTCAGTTGCTTGTGCCATCACATTCTCTCCAATACTTAAGGGGAATTGGTATCAGGTTACTATGAAAGTGGAAGCTTGCAAGATACTAGTGACAGGGGGACCTTCATGAATCCAGGCTGGTGATGGTAACCCTAAGTGTATATGTGAGGAGGGGGCAGCATGCTGACACTGCTATACAGTGGGGATCAGGAAACTTGCCCTTTGACCCACTGTAATGCAATCTCAGAGTTGGTATATATAATTAGCAGGAGGTGTGGAGGATGCAGCGCCACTGCAAAAACATTGTTTGTGTTGTTTTTGTTGTTTGCTGGTATTGTTTGGCTTCTTTTAGTTGACTGACAAACAAAATTGTTGACTATATTAACAATAAAGACATAGCCATAAAAATACCAGTACATTTAATTACTTAGGCATATGGTTAGACCTCCTCACTGAACTTCAATTCCTATGGACCATCTTGTCAGGTAGGTGGCCAACTGGCTCACCAACAGGACCCTCAAAGTCAAAATAGGCAACTTCACCTCCGATAGCAGACCTGTCACTAGTGGAGTTCCCCAGGAATTTGTCCTGGGACCCCCTACTGTTTGGCATCTATTTCTCAGAGGTCCAGGCAAAGACAAAAGGCCAGTGGCTGACCAGGTTTGCAGACAACTGTTGGGTGCTGTCACTGACTCCCCATATGATGTTAACATAGTGCAAGAGGGTCTCACAACAACTACTGGCTGGTGCCAAAGTCATGGCCTCAAGCTAAATGCAAAAGCTAAATGCAAAAAATGTATCATTATACTATTTGGCAAAAACATGACCCCTAGTGATTACCACATCAAGGGCAACCCCCTAAGCATACAACCTGTGGTGAGAGACCTGGGTACTCAGGTTGATAGCAACCTCACATTCAACCATCATGTAGCGGCAGTGGTCAGAAAAGCCTTTTATTTGCTTCATCTCATAAGTAAAGGGATTGCATCCAGAAAAAAAGAGGTTAATACCTCTCTATACTCCTCCCTCATTAGACCAACAATTGAGTATAACACCCCGTTTGGGATGTACCTCTCTAAACATCTGCACCAACTGGAAAGGCCCACTGAAATATCTCACAAAGAGAATCCATGGCCTCCAACACCTGTCCTATGCAGGCAGGCTCAAATCACTATCACTCTACTTGGTATCATACAGATTGCTCATGGGTGATCTGTGTCTCACCTACAGGGCAATCTCAGACCCTGCCCAACTAGAGATGCTCCATATCCATAAGTCTAACTTCTCACGCACTACCTGCTCAAAAGGCTTGAATCTAATATGCAACATCAATGAAACCTGCTGGAGCACAGGTCTGTCTCCTACAGGCTGCCCCGTCTCTGGAATAGACTTCCCATACATGTCAAACAGAGCACCTCCCTGACCCTCTTCAAGTGTGGGTCTATATTATAACATCAAAGTCTTAAAACTTCGAATGTTATAATATCGACCCCTATTCAGTGAATGCTTGAAACAGCAAAGCTGTAGAACACTGAATATTTTCCTAGGGAAAGTAATTTGGTGGGCCGTTTCTGCGGCTTTGCTATTTCCTTGACTGTGGTGTGAAGGTGATGGACAGAGTTAAAGTAAGTGTGTGAACGGACTGAGGTAAGGTGAGTTTGTGATAGTTAAGGACCTTAGGGTTAGGGAGTGGGTAAGGTGAGTGTGCTTTTGTTAGGGGACCTTAGGGTTAGAGAGCGGGTAAGCTGAGTGTGCATTAGTTAGGGACCTTAGGGTTAGGGAGCAGGTAAGGTGAGTGTGCATTAGTTAGGGACCTTAAGGTTAGGGTTGGGTTAAGGTAAGTGGATAGCTAGTAGTGTATGTACGGTTTAGTGTAGGGTTCTGTAAAGTGTGTATGTGTGGATTATCTATTTTAGTGTGCTTGTGCTGTATGTGTGTATTCTCGGAACAGCGATTTTTTTCCCTTGGAAAAAATTCACTGTTCTGAGAGTTCGAGTATATCACATTTCGAGATTCCAAGGTCGAGCTTATGGTGTCCGATCTTTTGGAATTTCGATAATGTGATATAGACCCTTCAAGCACAGCCTTCATGAGTGGATAGGAAACCACAAATTTGTCCCAGGGGTTCCACCTGTGTCCCTCATTGACAGGGGTGACAGGTGCTGACTGAGATTTCTTTTTGAGGATAAACTCTTGGCTAGGCTTGTAAGGACCCCAGGGTCATTAGCCTAGTAACCTCCTATGATCCTATAATCTATCTGGCAATTGCTTAAAACTGTACATAGCTGTATATATTTCCATCTACTATGTATACTGCAGTGCTCTCTTGTTGTTATATTGTGTGTACTTCAATGTCATTCTATTTTTAATTGTATCTATTTGAGCTGCACTGATCTCTCTACTATTACATTATTTGTATTTGTGTTTCCGCAGTTTTACCCAAGCTGAGATTTGAATTGGTTAGTTGTGATTAGTGCTCTACCATGAAGAACAATTTAAAGTAAATAAATCAATAAATACCTCTTTAGTTTTTATAGTATATACATATTCATTATTTCTTTGCCATAATTGTTTGCTGGTTTTGTCAACACAGAAACTTTCTAATCTTGAAAAAATTGCAGTGTACGTTACATATGCATTCTTAATTATTTTTATTTTTTCTTTAATATTTGTTTAACATCATTAAGAAAACAAATGGACCTTAATTGATATAATGATGCACCTACAATCACTGCATTGAAATATACATTTTCTACAGGGGGGTTGTCAACCTGTTCAAATAATTGTTTTAATCGTGTTCCTTTCTTGTTGGTAAAAACTGGAACATTGCCAATACATTTCACATTTTAGCAAGTCTTCATTGTTCATAACGTATTTCCAAAGGAAAAACAAATCTTCTAGCTGGTTGAAACTATATTGTCAAGCTTGGGGTCTAATACTCCTGCCAGCACTTTACTTATAATAAATATTGTCAAAAAGAAAAAAATAAAAACTAATTCTATTACTGAAAAAAAACATTAATGACAATGTTATTGAATGTGGTAAATAATGCCAAACTTTCCTCTTTTAAACAAGAACTGCCTCACGTAGACTACAAGCATTTAACTGAAACAACATCACTGGTGACAAATAAACAATTATTCAGTTCAAAAACTTGTAGAATTTTATGCAATTTGCAAACAAAAAATGACAAGAATCTTTAACAAAAGACTGAGGAGAACAAACAATGTTTTGATTTACTGCTGACCAACATACCTGAGTCAAACGAACAATGATTTTCAGTTTACTATTGAACAATGAATCATGAATCCATCAGTTCAGTTTTGGAACCTTCTGAAGATACAATAGGATAAAAAAGTGGAGAAATTAAATTCTTATGTATTTTGGGAATGCGAAACAGTATCCCAGTCTTGGACTAGATATCTTCAAAAACTGATAAATGTCATAGTTTAGTAGTATGCCATGTAACAAAAACCATCCAGCACTGAATCAATTTGTTTGCATGCTTAATAATAATTTGTATTAGCTGATAATACATTGCTAGACACTGTTCAGTTGACTTGGTTCATTGCATCAATGTCTTTATTCACTTTCATAAGGCTCAAGATCATCTCTGTTCTTAAACTATATAAAGCTTGCCTGTCTTCATCATTAAGGTTATAGTACTGAAATGTAGGGTGGTTGGCAAGCATAATGACTGATGCACAGAGGATTGAAAGGATTATTTTTGTGTAAATGGTCTATAATTTAAGTTTTGTGAATGTTTTTCTTAAGTTGCTCTTCCAAATGGAACAAAAAAAAGCACTTTCTTCAGTACTGCTAACTTAATAGATGCAAAAGATCATCTAGACAAACTGAATAATGGAAAAGTACCACTCCTTACTCTAACGCCAAGTTCACCATTAGATGGAGATTCAAAAGATGGAGATTCTTTTGTTTCCTGCCTTTCCTGTAACTTGTCTAGTCCAGATACAGATTTGTTGTATCCAGGACAGTTTGTAAGCTTCTGAGCCCCCCAAGACTTTTTGTGTTGGAGGGAAGCATTCTAGCTTGTCAGTAGGAGTGGTAAGCACTAGGTAGCCTATCTACCACAAGAGGAGTGGTTTCTGGCCCAGAAATTGTAGTTTATTGGTCGTTTGGGCAGTTTTTTTCATCTCTTTCAACTTTCTGGTTTAAAAGCCTGTGTTTGCGCTTGTTTCCTGCCTTTCTGAGCGGTGCCAAAGTCTGCTCTTCAATTTTTCCCCTTAGATCTGCTAGTTCTCTCCTCTCCTGCACTTTTACTAGCTTATTAGTGTAGAACTTTACCAGAATTCTTGTAGTAATTATTGTAGCACACAGAAGTGCTACCAGCACTAAATATTCTACAAGGAAACAGCTCCAGTACTTATTATTAATACCCACCCCTCCACGCTTGTCTAAAGGTCAGTTCCCTGTGCTTTCTCCTATTAACCTGGTAAACTTGGGCATCCTGAGGCAATGTAGCAACTGCCTCATGTACACCGACATGTACATTGGCAACCCTCTCCTCTTACCTCCCAACACTCAGACTTGCGAGAGATGAACTTATATATCCAAATTGGAAGCCACGCACTCTCCAGCCAAGACTGGAATAGCTGGCCAAGAGGAGAAGGTCAACACTTGCACCACACCGCATGGAACACATAGCCCTCCAGAACACACACCAGCACTGCCTTCACATAAAAACAAAAAACACATACCCACCTTCATGGAGGCTCTCAATAAAAATCTACCCAAACATCAGAGACCTTCAAGGCAAAAACTCACTCGACCACAACACAACACTAATCATGAGACACATAACTCTCATAAACAGTGTGCCACTCAACCAAAGCTCCTAAGGCAAAACAGCATGCCCGACACACTAGTCATAGGTGACTCAATAGTGAGGCACACTGATGTCCCACTCACTAGGTTGAATAAGGAGAAAGTAACAATCAGCTGCCTGTCAGGTGCTAGGATCCACCACATAATGCACGCACTCAGGTCCCACAACAATAGGTACAAATATGACTCTGTCATTGTACATCTGGGTTTGAATGACCTGAGATGTACCTCCTTGGACTACATGAAAAGAGACATGGAGGAGCTCTCACATTATGTAGCTCAGGCGGGTATGACCTAGCCCTGAGCAGCATCCTACCATCACCCAGAATGATACCACAGTACAAGCAGAAAATGATTGATTTCAACAATTGGCTACATTTCTGGTGTCATTCTAAGAGGATCCAGTATCTGTTTGCCTGGGATGACATGATTGATAGACCTTGATGCTTTGCCAGAGATGGCCTGCATCTGTCACCCCTGGGCTCCTGCCACCCCTATAGTGTCATTTTTAGGTGGTGTTCCAAAGACCAAATTATCACCATAACAGCTAAAAACAAATGCAATCTGAGGGTCATGCTGCTCAATGCTAGAAGCACCATGAAAAACTTAAAACATAAAAACAGAGGTGGCTAACTTCATGGCACCCATGCAAATGGAGAATATTTGCATGACCACCAAATCGTACACCAGTGCACTGTATGAACATGTACACAAATGCATGGATATCGCCATACCCAATAGAACCAAGACACTCTCCTCCAAAAAAAGGAAGTGAATCTGGTGGTCCCCTGCCATAACCAAACTCTACAACAGAAGGAGGAAACTGATTTGGAATAAGAGGAAGTCCCAAGACTGGAAAAACTCCCTTATCACCCTCAACAAAAAGTTGAGATCCCTCATCAAATCCTTTAAGGCTAGCTATGAAAACAGAATTGCAGCAGATAGTAAAGACAACCACAAGGCCTTCTATAGTTATGTAAAGAATCTCCACAGCAATACCCAGATTTGCTCTGAGCTACTGCACAATTGTACTTCCTATACCGAGCCAACAGATATTGCCAATATACTGGCTGACAGATTCAGTGCCAACTTTACCCCTCTACCCCCCCCCCCCAAGGACCAATCACAATACCAGTAGATTGCCAGGCACCCAGTATTACTGCTGCACAGGTTAAAGCAGCACTGTCCAAGGCCAAGAATATAGATTCTGTGGGACCTGGCAATATCCCTGGCTGTGTTCTACATGAACTACAGAGTGAATTAGCACCTCACCTGTGTGCTCTGTTCAATCACAGGCTCACCTCAGGCTTTGTCCCTACCAAATGGTGCACTGCTACAGTAATCACTCTCCACAAAGGAGGAGCAACTACAGACCCTGGGAACTATCGCCCTATTAGCCTGACAAGTCTGATATGCAAAGCTATGGAATGCATCATCATGGACCTAATAAACAAGGATAAAGGGAATCTCCATCTCTGTATCCTACACAGTTTGGTTTTGTGAGGGGTAGATCATGCCTGCTCAACTTGGTCAACTTCTTTGAGTCAGTCACCAGAGCTGTGGATGAAGTCAAGGTGGTTCTTACAGCCTACCTTGATCTGGCCAAGGTGTTTGATACCATTCCCCACTCAGGAATCATAGAAAAAACCTCACTAAGCTAGGCATCAACCCCTATATCACTAGGTGTGTTGCAAACTGGCTCACAGATAGAACCCACAGTGTGAAAGCAGCTGACTGCAAGTCAGACTGCTGACCAGTCATGAGTGGAGTCCCACAGGGTTCAGTCCTGGGTCGTCTCCTGTTTGGTATCTACTTCTCTGAAGTCCAGGCCAACACAAAGCAACTCTGGCTGACAAAGTTCGCAGACGATTGCAAGTTGGGAGCTATTATTAACTCCACGAGTGATGTTGACATCCTACAGAAAGGCCTCACTGAGATCAACGACTGGTGTCAGAACCATGGCCTTAAGCTCAATGCCAAAAAATGTGTTGTCATCCCCTTTGAGAAAAACCTGGTTCCCATGAATTACCACATCAATGATAGTCCACTGAACACAGAAGGTGTTATAAGAGATCTGAGAACACAGGTTGACAGCAACCTCTATTTTGACCACCACATCGCCGCTGTGGTCAGAAAGTCCTTCTATGTGGCACATCTCATTACTAAGGGCTTTGCATCTAGGAAGAAAGAGGTCATTGTCTCCTCTACTCCTCCCTCATTAGACCAGTCATCAAGTACAATGCCCCATTTGGCATGCACCTCACTAGACACCTGCAACAATGGGAGAGCCGCAAAAGTACTTCACAAAGAGGATCCTAGGCCTTAAAAACTTGTCCTATATGGACAGACTCAAAAAACTCCCACTATTCTCTGTCTCATATCGCTTACTTAGAGGTGATCTCTGCTTGACTTACAAAGCCATGTCTGACCCAGCTCTGTTAGAAATGCTACATCTAAAGAAATCCCAATTTCTGCACACCACATGCTCCAGAGACCTCAACCTCATTACCACAATCAACAGAACATGCTGAAGGGACAGGTTCATAACCCAGAGACTGCCCATGCTATGGAATAGACTTCCCATGCATTTCAAACAGAGCACCTCATTGGCCCTCTTCAAGAGAAATCTTGATGAGTAGATGAGAAATAGAAAATTCACCCAGGGGATCACTCCAGTCACTCTACTCGACAGAGGCACTGGGAGCTAAGGTCAGGTGGCACGATGCCACGGTAATCCTATGGGCTAGGCTTGTAAAAGCTCCAGGGCCTTTAGCCTAGTACACACCTATGAACCTATGAACCTATACAATTAAGTATCAATTCACATTTCTCTAGTATGAGCAGGACTTTATCAAAGGTGGAGCCATGAGCATTAAAACTGGGATGTTTTACAGTGTTTTTTTCCTTTCACAGTAACATCTGCCTAACCTGATTTAATTGTTTTTCATGGTGTTTAAGCAGGATGGACATGAACTCCAAATCTATCTTCCTGAAAATTCTTCTATTTCAGTGCATTTTCAGTGCCAATACCACTACAGAACTTCAAATTTGAGTTCTTTTGGAACCCTTTTAATATTTAAACATTGTGCAAAAAGCATGATGTACCAAATGATAGACTTAAATTTCAGTAACTTTTTTCTAAAATTTGAAGCAATTCAGTAATACTGCTATGTAATTTATTAACCTTCCCATCTGTCACTGCATGTTTGGTTGGCATATAACTGTTAAAGGGAACACTTTGATCTTCACAAAAGATGAAAAATATTATAACCACCTTTACCAAAGTTCTTTCACATAAATAAATCAAGTGATGGTTCAGGTTGACTTAGTTGATATCTATGCAATCACCACCTATGGCAGTTCTTCTGGCAGAGGAAGAATTGTAGTTGACAACTGCTTTCCCTAACTGCCTTAATGGAAAACAAAAATTGTCCAGAAGGCTGTGTAAACTAAATGAAGAACTTACAGTTATCTATGGTTCCTTCATAGCTACTCTGCATCATAAGATGAAACTAAAGTTCTAAAGAAACAGTAAAATCAGAAACAGCTAAGAAAGATGCTCTGGTATAAAGTGTACAAAACCAAATTCAAAACAATTACAGGAACTGTTTAGTAGACCACGGGAACTTTATTAAAACATTTAGTACTCTCATCCCTCAAAAAATACTGGAGACTTAATCACCACCTAGTTTCCCCAGTCAGTCGAACCTAACTTAGCTTCCCTTAGGCTTGACCTGACCCATGCCTGGTGCTGGTGAGAACATCAAGAATGCTGGTGCAGTGTCATATTGCTGCTGAGGAATGTGCCCTGACTCCACCACCCTGAAGTAGCCTTGCAAGCTCTGCATACTACAGCAAGTGTGCGTAACCTTCCTCTGCTGAAAATGGCTGAGCTGGCATCAGCCATTGACTCCCATCCTCCAGCACTTGGTACCATCAGTACCCATGCCATTAGTTGAATACTGGTCATCTGGAGTGCAGTCAGGGCTTTATTCTACTGTGCCATGTCACAGTAAACAGACTTCATGAACATTTCTCTCTGAAACACAGTGCCCTTTAAAATATCAGCACTGTTAACAATTTACTGTTTAAAGAACATATGTACTTCATGAGTCCCTATTAATTTGACAAAGCTTTAGCTTATCGAACTATAAAAGATTGACAGCTAAAGATCGAAACAGCCAAACCGCGAATGGCCAGCTAAGCAAATTTTTTCTCAGGGAAAGAATTTGTTTGGCCATTAATGGGAATTTGCCCTTTCCCCAATGTGGAGTGATCTCGGATTTAGTATATTTAGTTAGGGGGGTGTTGGGGGCACAGCCCTCCACATGGGGGGTGTGGGGGTGAAGCCCCCCACTTAATTCAGGTTGAAAGGTTTTTGTTTTGTGTAATGGCCAAGCAAATTTTTTCCATGGGAAAAAATTTGCTAAGCTGATCGTTCGCGGTTTGGACATTTCGATCTTTAGCTGTTGATCTTTTGTAGTTCGACAAGCTAAGGTTTTGTCAAATTAATAGGGACCCGTACTTCATATGCAAGAGGTTGTAGCTGTTTCAGAGGCTGCAGCTTCTTGTAAGGCCTTACTCAATTGTTCCTTGGGTTGCTAGGTATTCAGCTCTTCAATACTGATCATACTGTTACACAACCTAATGAAATCACTTGGTTCTTTCAAAAAGGGGGCATAAGCCACATTTAAGCTGATGTGAACCTCTGCCCCTACTGTGCATGCCAAGCCCTGAGGGGATTCAACTACAATCAACAGCTGTATTAGTCTCCCCTCAAGTATTACACTTGTCACCTGATACATGTCTTCTACAAGTTCTTCTTACTCCTCAGCCTTTATGTCTCTTACCTAAGCTGTTAGTATCCTCAACCAATCCTTGTCTTTTTAGGTCTAAGCCATCCTAATAAGGCTGCTAACCCCTTATCGTACCTTCCTACCTTGCCCTATAAGGACTCTAGCTCTAAATGTTGACCCTTCTAACAGCACGTTTCATTACCTTGTGAAGAGAACAGAGCAAAATGTTTCCAACTACCACCCTTATTTACTGACAATGTGCATGTTCCCTCTAACAGCCTACCCTTACAAAGAAAAGATGATGAGAGAGGATCCTCCCACTCCATAACATATCTGTCTTTTTGTTAACCAGCTGACACTAACACTGCTTGTAAATATTAAACTGATGCATTATAACCATTAATCCAGTCATTGGCTTCGCCAATTTACAGTTCAAGGATTTTCTATAAATCCTGCTACATTCCATATTCATTAGTAACTCATATTTCCTCCATAGTCCAGACCTTAAATTTCTATTGCATTCTCCTCCCCCATTTCCATTCTGGAGTGGGTTTCAAAGAATGCTCTGCAAGTCTGCATATTCTTGTATCCCATCTACTACAAATTCGATTGAAATGGCCCTGCAACTCAAATGTCCTGCCCCCTCTACCCTCATATGACAGTTTCCTAGAGTGCACAACTATGAGACGTTGCATTTTTTTAATGAATTCCGTGTTCACTCCACTGGATCCAGTAGTCAGTCAGCCAACAAACACAATTTTGATTATTTTAACTGCCTAACTATATGTCTCACTAATTTATTGTTATTTAAGAGCCTCTACACTGCCATTTATAAATTAGGTGGCTTGACTAGTTACATTTATATGATGGCAGGACATGGTGCCTTTCATGATAACCTACCATCTCTCTCTCTCTCTCTCTCTCTCTCTCTCTCTCTCTCTCTCTGTCAAAACCCCAAATAAGGTAAGTTGACACAATTTTATGATACTGATTCTTCTAGCTTCAAAAAGAAAAAAGAAAACTATCAAAACAAAACAAATAAAAAACAATTACAATTAGTTGAACTACACCTAATACAGCATTTACAAAAAGTGTGTTTATTCCCAGCCACTTCAGCTATAACCAGACACAGATATTCTTGGCTTAAGAGGCAGCTTTTTTCTACACTATCTCCAGGTCTTTGCATAACTTCTTAGGAGGCAGAACTTTCGCTGGAGTTCCAATTAATCTCTCTTTCTAATCACTTGTGGCCTTTTTTGGAATTATGTCCATGTGGTCTTCTTAAGGTAATAAAGCAGCTTTCACGTCTTCCATGGCAGTCTCTGGGTCTAAGAAGTCTTACCAATTACTTACCAGCTGGATGCTTGGGAGCCCTTTTTCTTTACCAGAAGCTGCAGTGCTTTATTTCCTTCTGTTGTGTTTACAGATACTGAAAAAAGTCATCAGCAAAAGTAATCCTGTGATCACTATAGCACAAGGGACTGAGAGAATATGTTGCCTTCAATAAAGATTGCTTTTGCTTGAAAATTAACAACTTTTATTGGTCTAAGCTTTAAGGAGCAATTGTTTTGCTTGAACTATAAAGGAGGATGTCTCATTTCTGTTTGCAGTCCACCACATCCTTTTGTTAATAATACTGGTGGCCAGATATGCAGGGACTCCACATTGTCTTTCCTCTTCATGTCTAAAATACTGATATATGTGACAGTCACTATTTTGTAAATAATTAAACATTTGCAAGAGTTATTGAGCAAGTTTCAATGAGAATTTATTCCATATGTCTGGCACTTGCATACAGCAAACATTGTCTTCTTGTGTTGCTGCTTTGGTAAAAGAGCCTGAAAGTCCTGGAATACTTTTATAATGGATGTATTATCCAGCTGTTGCTGCATACCATAAGTATCCTGCAAGGCTACAACCACTTGTATTAACCTTTCCTGCTTCTTGAGATCTACTTGCAGGTCTGTTAATAAAACCAATTACTATTCCACAAATTTATAGCAGGTTTACATAGAAATTTATCCAAACCTATACCAAGATCTATGCTTTTATTCTTCTGATTCATTTATTTATTTTGGAGAGTTTATTGACCAAAATTAAGTTTATTTAGTTGAAATTGTTCACCAGGCCAATGGAGTCTTTAAAAGACTCTCCTTAACAATCTGCCATTGCAGTGGAAATCTTCCACCACAAATATTATTTAACTGGAGATACAGTCTATACAAAATATTGAGATAAACTATAATGTGCAGCATTATGAGACATATACAACTTTCTCATATTGATAATCAGTTCAATTAAAATTAAAGCATGTAGACAGTAAATGTTTCTGATGAAATTTTAAATGGAGGCATAACTAACAGCTGTGTTTTGCTCTTTTTGGGAAAAGAAAACCAGTATAATTCTGTCCAGAATATTTTACAGTAACATTATATGAGTTAGTTTTCTTTTTCATTACCAAAAATAAATTAACTCCTGTGGTTGCATTAAACTTCACTAAAGTCTACTTTACACTGTCTCTTTGATAATTTGCTTATATTTTCCATCATTTTGATATTCTGTTTTTCTAAACTTGCATCTGAATAGCTTCCTTCATTGTGTGTCTTTTTATTTATATTTTTCCACTATTTTTGTCACTGTCTTTTTAAGTGTGCATCTGAGTAACATCCTTCATTCCATGTCTCTTTGATAATCCTCCTATATTTTCCATCATTTTTGTCACTGTTTTTTAAACGTGCTTTCTGAGTAGTATCTTCCATTTTTACTGGAAACAGCTATTTGCATATATGTATGTATGTATATATATATATATATATATATATATATATATATATATATATATATATATATATGTATGTGTATATATATATATATATATATATATATATATATATATACACACACACACACACACACACACACACACACACACACACACACACACACACACACACACACACACACACACACACACACACACACACACACACACACGAGTTCCATACACTAGATTGAATTTTCACTAATTCGAAATAGTGCATGGAATGCTCACTGCAGCGAAAGTGCATTTAATCGGAAGTGCACTTACACGAAGTTCAGTACAACGAATGGGTGTTGTACTGAACTTCCATGCAGTACTCACGGACCTTAGGGTTAGGGCATGGGTCATAGTAAGGGGATAGCCCCTTAACATGACCCGTGCCCTAACCCTAAGGTCTGTGACGACTGCAGCACAGTGAAGGATATAGCAATTTCCTCCACTATGGTGTGATAGTCACGAAACTTAAGGTTAGGGCATGGGTTAGGGTAAGGGTATAACTTTACTAACTATCCCCTTACCCTAACCCATGCCCTAACCCTAAGGTCTGTGACTATCGCACCATAGTGGAGGACATAGCTTGTTTTTTATTCCTCCACTGTGCTGCGGTGTTTTCGGTGAAGTGCACTTACGCAAAAGTTCACTTTCGTTAAAGTGAACTTTCGCAGAAGTGAGGCTTCCTATTACAAGTTCGAAGTAGTGAACTTTCGTTCTTGTAATAGGACTCCATATATATATATATATATATATATATATATATATATATATATATATATATATACACACACACACACATATATATATATATATTATATATATGTATATATATATATATATATATATATATAAATATATGTATATATATATATATATATATATATATATGTTGATTCACTTCAGAAGCATGAAACTTCAGAATCTCGAAATTCATAAGCCAGAAGCCCAAAATCCTGAAACTCAAAATCCTGAATCCCAAAAGACTGAAAACACACAGAATAGAAATAACGACAATATTGCTGTACAAGGAAACAGAGAAACACATAACAACACAAACCATAGTGGGGGGGGGCAAGCCCACCTGCACCCCCCACACCCCCTGCTAATTAAATATATCCACTCCGAGATCTCACTGCACAGAAAAAAATGGCAAATATACCATCACATGTTTCATGACTGCCTGTTGTAACCTTAGTAATGTTCCCTTTTAACTTGCTATACTACAACATAACTCATGATAGTGTAGTGAAGTGCAATCTCGGAGTTGATATATTTAAGTAGCAGGGAGTGTGGGGGGTGGGGTGCAGGGGGGCTTGCCACCCTGTTTATACTTGGTAAAAAGTAATATGTTTTGCCTTGTGTATAGTTAGTATATGTATCCTGTATGTTTTCAGTCTTTTGGGATTCAGGATTTTGAGTTTTCAGGATTTTGGGCTTCAGACTTATGAATTTTGAGATTGTGAAGTTTCAGGCTTCTGAAGTGAATATATATCTCACAGGATCATAGGAGATTACTAGGCTAGTTCAACCCATGTTCCCAAGGGTATCTGGTTCAAGCAGACACTTAAATCCACACATTGCTCCTGTCCAAGAGGGACACAGGTGGAACCCCTGGGGTGAATTTCCAGTTACCCATCCAGTTGTCCAAATTACACTTAAATAGGGCCAAGGAGGAGGAGATTTGTTTAACATGAATAGGAAGTTTGTCTCAAAGGTGAAGCAACCTCTGTGAGACAAATCTGTCACTCCAGCAAGTTCTGTTGATGTCACATACCAGGTTGAGGTCCTTTGAGCGAGTGAGCTGTGTGCCATTTGACTTCTGAATGTGCAACATTTCCATTAAAGCTGGGTCAGAGATTGCTCTAAATGCAAGGCACAGGTTGCCTCTGAGCAGTCTGTACAACACAGAGTAAAGTGACAATGACTTCAGTCTGTCCACATAAGACATATCTTGAAGACACTGAATTTTCTTTGTAAGGAATCTTTGTGGTCCCTCCAATTGTTGCAGGTGTTTGAAAAGGAGCCTACCAAAGGAAGCACTGCACTTTATTATTGACCTGATGAGGGAAGAAGTACAGGGGCAGGGGGGTTTAACTTCTTTTTTTTCTAGAGGCAAAACCTTTACTTATGAGATGTGCAATAAAAAATATCCTTTATGTTTCTGTTGACCTGTGTGCCCAGATCTCTCCCCACTGACTGTGTGCTTAGGGTATTACTATTGATGTGGTAGTTTGCAGGAACATCACCCTTGCAAAAGGGGATGATAATGCATTTTTTTGCATTAAGTTTAAGATCATGACTTTGACACAAGGCATTAGACTGAGTAAGACCTTCTTGAGGGGTGTTGACATCACTAGGGGTTTCAATGATCACTTCCAGTTTGCAGTCATCAGCAGACTTTGTCAGCCATAGTCCATTAGTTTTACCCTTTACTTCAGAGAAGTAGATTCCGAACAGTAGGGGTCCCAGAACCAATCCATGTGGAACACCACTGGTTACGGGTCTGCTGGAGAAGGTGGAGTCCCCTATTTTGACCATATAAGTTCTATCAGTGAGCCAATTTGCAACCCACCTGACAATATGTGGGTTGATACCCAGTTTTTTTAATTTCTCCAAATCTTTTGGGTTTCTAATACCATGACGGGAATGGACCCCATTCCTATGTCAAAGTATGATTAAAGTTCATGAAATTAGTATTGTTTCAATCTTTGATGTCAGCCAGAAGTTCTCTTTGCAGCACCCACAATGTGCCCAGCAATGATTCCTTCTGAAATTCGTATGGAGTTACATGTATTGGTAACATACCTAAATACGATTGTAGATTCTTTTTTATAGGACCTGGTGCTCCTACTACTACTATTGGAACAGTTTGGATATCTTTCTTTCATATTGCTCATTTCTGCCTGCAAATCCTGATATTTTATTCCTTTGTGCCGTACTATAGTCACTGGGTGTAGCGATTACAATGATCAATCCTACTTTTGTCTTCTTTTCATGGACCACTATATCTGGTTTTCTAGCATCTAACTTTTGAACTGTTGGTAATGAATGATCTCATCTGATGTAGACTTCATCACTTTCTATGATACTTTGTGGCCCATGTTTCTAGTAATTTAATATTATAATGTTTACACAATCTCCAGTGCAACAGTCTTACCACATTATTATGCCTTTCAGTATACAGTCCTTCTGCCATTAGCATATCACAACCAGCAACAAGGTGTGCAACTGTTTCCAATTCTGTTTTACAAAACCTACATTTGCCTGTTTCTCCAACATGTTCAATGGACTTTGTAAACCAACGTGTATGTAGTCCACTATCTTGGACCGCCAATATTAACCTTTCATCTTTTGGTTTGAATTCGCCTTTCCTTAACCATTCCTATGTTCAGTCCTGATCAGCATGAGGTTATTCCAGGAGTTTTCTATACTTGCAACTATATTTATGCATTTTCCAAATTTCTTGCCTTCTCATCTAACTCTTCACCTTATATTCTCTTTTTTGTTTTTTGGCGCATTCACTTGCTGCCAATATGCTTCTGCTAGACTAAGAAAGGAAGTCATCTTAGATTTTTTCTCCTCATGTTTCAAAACTTTCACTATGTTTGGGTCTTGTGATGTCAGCAGATATGTATGCAATCCCATGATTGCAGATCTATACATGTAATCAATTTCAAGGAGGCCCATACCTCCTATGGAACAGGGAAATATATACATTCTAGGCATGCACTGATTTTTATAAATCATTTGATGAGCATGAAGCATCTTTCCTGTTTTCCTCTCTAATCTATCCAACACCTTTTGGGGTCAGTCAATCAATCCAAAACTGTAAGTTAGGGCAGAAAGAGCAAATTGGTTTATAACTTGAACTTTGTTCCTAGATGTCAACACTGTTTTCAGGATTAATTTAAGTCTCCTAAAATATTCCTTACTGAGTTTTATGCCCATTTGTTCATGTTTTATTATTGATCCTTCATTAATTCCCTAATATTTATAGACTCCGTCTTGCTCAAGTTCTTTTTGCTTGTCCCAAACAGATGTTTTCTTGGTGCTGCAGCTTTCCTGCTTTACAGATTGCTTTTGCACATTTATCAAGACCAAATGACTTTCTTATATCATCTGAAGAAGTTTTGACAACTTGCAGTTATGCTTTCAGTTTCTTATCTGATGAGCTATACAGTTTTAAATCACTGACAAAGAGAAGATGAAAAGTCTTTACACTCTGTTGCTTTCTGGGAGCCAAATTATAGCCATTACCTAATCTGTTAAGCAGACAGCTTAATGGGTTCAGGGCAAAGTAAAAGAGCAGTGGTGACAGAGAGTCACCCTGGAACATCCCCCTTTGAATTTTTATCCCTGGAATAATTTGTCCTTCACCATGGCTTAAATGCAAAGTGTAACATCAAAAAAGGAGCTCCTGCACGGTGAGCAGATGCATGGCTCAAAACAGAAACTAATCAGGCAGAAACAAAAGGAGCCAGCATTCAGTGACCTGAAACACTTTAATGGTAAAAAACCATAGAAAACAAAAAAAGACAGACCAGTTTTGGCCAGATCAAATCACAGCCTTCATCAGTGTAAAAAAAGGAACATCAATTGTTGAACCTTAAATAAACCCATCTACAATCTCATTGGTTATGTCAAAAATATTCATTCAGACCAGGTGGAAATAATCCACCCAGTTTCACAATCCATTTTTTCTCTTTGGTATTTAAAATAGAATGCCACCCTGTCTTATTAGATCTGTTACCTTGTATAATGTCAATAATCATCAAAGAGAACTTGGCAGATTTATGAACCAAATAATGTCTGTAGAGTGCGTTATTAGCCCTTTTGTTTTTAATATTGCTGATGTGCTCATACATTCTAATTCTAAATGGTTTGGAGGTTTGACCAACATAGAATGAGCCACACTGACATGTGGCCAAATACACCATCCAGTCACTACTACAGTAAGCAAAAAAATTAAGATCATAAACCAATGAACAATTTCTGCTGGAAAACTGCTTGGATTTGTTCACCTTGTCACAGTTGGTACAGTGGCCACATGGGAAACAACCTATCAGTGGGTCACCTGTCAGTGTGGTCTGCAAAAATTGTGGATGTCGATCCATAGTACCATGTTTGTAGTGGTTAAAACAAGAACCAAGGTTTTTCCCTTTCCGAAATGAAAATAGACATCTGTCAGGTATTATGTTTGCTACTTCATGGTCACATTGCAAAATGTTCCAATGCCTGTGTACACTCTGTATTAATTGGCCAGAATTCCTAGCATAGGTAGTGGTAAACATCATTTGGTTCATAAATCTGCCAAGTTCTGGCCGAAACCGGTCTGTGTCTTTTTTTGTTTTCTATGGTTTTTTACCATTAAAGTGTTTCAGGTCACTGAATGCTGGCTCCTTTTGTTTCTGCCTGATTAGTTTCTGTTTTGAGCTGTGCATCTGCTCACCGTGCAGGAGTTCCTTTTTTGATGTTATGCTTCCTCCTTCTTCCTGCTGGGGGCCTGTGATCCTGTTACTGACTGTCAGTTACTCTGCGGTCTCAAACCCATCTATATTTTTGTTCGTTTGGACATATATTTTTTACTATCACATTGGTTTTGTCTAATTTGACACTGTTTATCCAGGGGACTATCGTTTTGGTGCCTTTCTGTTTGGTTCATTAATTGAACTAGTTGATAAACCATCTGCTGGCGTCATACCACCATTTTCAGCGTTTTTTCATCTGCGTGGATTTTTGTTGAGCGGGCAGGAGTTGCTAGCATCTTTCGGCTGATATGCTGATCATTTCTGCTTCTAGTTTCCAGCTTTTTTAACAGCTGTGAGTTGTTGACGCTCTGGAAGGTTTATCCAGCAAGTTTTGCTACACTTCAGGGCTGTTTGATTTTGTTCACAATACAAGTCTGTGAACACAGGTACTGTTTACTTTATTTCAACTTTTTGTCATCGCTAAGAAGCAGTGATCATATCAGGACTTGGACGGGTTTTCACCATTGCAATACAATAGACATATTTATTTAATAATCTATATTAAGATTATTGTGGCTGTGTGGTTTACATTTTTTGGAACATTCATAAATATACACATACAGTCTCTTTCCTAATATTGCTTTTGGTTTTTTCATGTGTTTACAGTATGTTCTGGTTGTTTGGTTAACAGTATTATGATCGGACAATCTAACTTGTTGGGATCTGACATGGTGTGTTAAACACACTCTGATTTTGCCACACTACAGATTTCTTTTTTCTTGGGACTAAGCGACCTATGTGATTGGACTGCAAACTTCATTTTCTTGGATCAGTGGCTTATATGAAGGGACCAATGTTATCTACATGAGTCAGTGAACACTGATACTGTTTTCATCCATTCACGTTTGCGTTTCAAGGAAGAAGTGGTTATATCAGCTTCTGGGATCCGTTTTAATACCATAACATTGTGGAACTATTTGCATGATTATTTCACGCTAATTTGTTTGCGGATGAAATGTTTCATACGTTTAGGATTATTTGAATTGTTGTTACTTGTTTGATATTTCATATCTAATAGTCATTTCATATATTTGCATCAAACTTTTCTGCTATGATATATTATTTATTAATTTTTGTCACTAATACCAATTGACCTTGGTAAGGATTGTAGATTCTTCCCTGATTTTAGGAATTGGTGGTCTAACTTTTCACAGCTAAAATACATTACATGGGTTGACAAACGCAGGTACAATTTTTACATTGTCCTTTGTTTTGACAAATTTTAAAGAATATATTCATTAAGTCACAGTAAGCCTGTCAATCAGGGCTATTCCATTTTTTGTTTGATTAAGATCAATATTGGGCCAAAACTTAAAGTATTTGTACCTTGATTGGTTTATTCAGTCTTTAAGTTTATATATTTTTAGTTTGTTCACTATATGTTTTAAGTTCATACAGGGTTAGATAGGGTCTATGCTTCTCTCATAGTCATTTGGTCATCCAATACACATTATATTGGGATTTTATATAATCCTCTACATTTTTGAATTTTTCTTGGTGCATACTTATTGTCATTTTCTAATCAGGGGGATTTACAGACCAGCCAGCGTGGTTTACATTGACCATAAGAGATTGGTCTTTACATTTTATATTTCACTATACTGTTTTGTTGACTGTATCTTTTTTCCTCAGTCTCTTTTGAGTGAACTTGCTGTTGTACTGAGCCATTGGTCAGTCATTTTCCTGTTTCAGCACCATGCTCTGCCATATTGGCCTTAGCCATACTAGCATTCAAATCAACATTTGCTAGTGCACGAATTATCTCATGTGTATATATATTAGGGGCACAGCCGGAACTTAATCAACAACCTTTATAGGTCTTCTTTCTTTTGAGCTGTTATTGTCCCCTCAGTACTTTTACTAATAGCTGACGTAGTTTTGTACTATTATTGTCAGCAGCTGTTGTGGACCATGGATCTTTCCAGTTTGGTGACAGGATTATCTGCAGATAGGGAGGATCTTAGAACTTTTGGCTTGGGTTCTCTTTCACAGGAAAACTCCAGTACTATGGATCAATCAGATTCAGAATCCATTTGTGCACTAGCATTTGAACAATTGCATAAACATCTCAGATCACTCAGATCAAACATTTGGCACTCTAAATTGTTTAAGGCTTATATGGCTAAGGGGATCACCCCTAGAGGCTTGAGAATACGTATTCAACCCCATGTTGGGGTTGCTGAACAGGAACTCACTGAACAATGGTCTTCAATACAACAACAGGCCACTATGTCCTTTGTGGATGCTTTATCTAAGTTTTATGATAGAGTTATTGACTCGGAAATAGATACAGTCACCAAGCTGGTTGGTGATGTGAAACCCTTTGAAGGTGAAACCTTTTTCAATAAACAACTCAATAAAGTAGCGACAGACCTTAATATTTTAGAGAAACAACTACGCACCAGGAAACTTAAAAAATTTCAGAGGGATCAGGGTGACTATCAGAGTGCCAATCCCTTTGCAAGTTACATCAAACAGGTTAGATTTACACCTAACTCCACAAGGACTCCCAAAAGAAAAAGACCTCGTTCTATCCTTAAAAAATCGAGCCTAGCATCTGGCTCTTCAACTGAGGATATTTCATCATGCACTGATAATGAACTACAGTCAGTATCAGGATCACTGTCCCCCAAAAGGATACAGGGCCCAATCCCTTTAGGCCCAGATACCACCGGGGGGGGGTAGGAAACACAGGAAGCATAACCAATATACAAGGTCTGTTGAAAATGGTCATGCAGAAATAAATGCCAATGTTAACAACAATGTTTTAAACCTGTCAGATTTTGTTTTATCACCCATTCAATTGTCGGTTTTGAATAAAGGACTTTCTTTTGTACCTGGTTTCATGATTTCTGAGGATATATTGGCTCAGGATGTGGTATCATTTTGTAGAAATCTCAATCTCAAATTGTTTTTGGTGATACTGGAAACTATAGTGGTGACAGATTTATATATCACAAATCTTCATTTAATCCACCTATGCATCCATTGGTACATCAGTTTCAAAATAGTATTCTCAAAGATCTTCATTTTTCTAGATCTGATGTACGTTTTAAATCTAACAATATTTCCTTGGCTGAAAGGGAAGCTATTTTGGAACTACAGAATAACAAAAATATTGTTATTATTTCTGCTGACAAAGGTGGGGCTGTTGTTATTCTAAACTGGTGTGATTATGACAAAGAAGCCAATAGACAACTGTCGGATCAGAGATACTACTCTCCTATGGCTATTAATCCAACTTTCAGGTTCCAAAAACAAATTGAGGACTTCTTACTTTGGGCTAGGGATGAATCTATCATTACCAATGACACTGTACAACAGCTTATGGTTCAGGATCCAACAACCCAATATATTTATTTTCTACCCAAAGTTCACAAGGACCCCATTAATCCCCCTGGTAGACCTATTGTTTCAGGTAGAGGGTATATCACGCAACCTCTGTCATTATTTCTCACCAAACATTTCAAGCCTTTACTTAGTTTGATACGTTCAAGATTACATGACACTACCAATTTTTTACAGATCATTTCAGATAGTCAGTTGGAGCCAGATTGGTTGATGTGTACTCTTGATGTTAGTTCTTTATATACCAACATTCCACATCAGGCGGGTTTGGAAGCTCTGTCCTATTGGTTGGATAAGGCGGGTTTATATCAACCGACTTTCAATTCTTTTTTGGTTGAATTAGCCAAATTTGTCCTTACAAGTAACGTCTTCTTTTATCAGAATAATTGTTATTGGCAAATGAAGGGTACCGCCATGGGAGCTTCGTTCGCCCCTATTTATGCGGACTTATTTATGGCTTTTGTAGAACAACAAATTATTTACGATTGCCATAACAATTCCTTTTTGGAATATATTGACATCTATAGACGTTACTTGGATGATTGTTGGATGGTATGGAAAGGTGATATACATGGCTTACATGAGTTCATATCTTATCTGAACAATAACATCTGGGGCCTACAATTTACTGTTCATTATGACAAGAACATTATTACTTTTTTAGATGTTTCCATCACTAGATTACCTGATCATACATTAGGTACGGAAGTATTCAGGAAGCATCCTGAGTACAACACCATCCTTCATGCCTCGAGTTTCCACCCACCACATGTTGTACGCAATATCCCAAAATCACAATTTATTCGGATAAAACATATCTGTTCTCATGATTCTTCATTTCAATCACAGCGGAAGAATCTTACTGACAGATTAAGATCCAGGGGTTATGGCATGGGTTATGTTTCAAGTGCCAACAATCTGGTAAATTCCTTAGACAGGCAAAATTTATTGAATTATAAGGAACATACCAAAACAAATTCTGTACCCCTCAGGTTTACCACCACCTATGCTAGGAATTCTGACCAATTAATACAGAGTGTACACAGGCATTGGAACATTTTGCAATGTGACCATGAAGTAGCAAACATAATACCTGACAGATGTGTATTTTCATTTCGGAAAGGGAAAAACCTTGGTTCTTGTTTTAACCACTACAAACATGGTACTATGGATCGACATCCACAATTTTTGCAGACCACACTGACAGGTGACCCACTGATAGGTTGTTTCCCATGTGGCCACTGTACCAACTGTGACAAGGTGAACAAATCCAAGCAGTTTCCCAGCAGAAATTGTTCATTGGTTTATGATCTTAATTTTTTTGCTAACTCTAGTAGTGACTGGGTGGTGTATTTGGCCACATGTCAGTGTGGCTCATTCTGTGTTGGTCAAACCTCCAGACCATTTAGAATTAGAATTTCTGAGCACATCAGCAATATTAAAAACAAAAGGGCTAATAACGCACTCTACAAACATTATTTGGTTCATAAATCTGCCAAGTTCTCTTTGATGATTATTGACATTATACAAGGTAACAGATCTAATAAGACAGGGTGGCATTCTATTTTAAATACCAAAGAGAAAAAATGGATTGTGAAACTGGGTGGATTATTTCCACCTGGTCTGAATGAATATTTTTGACATAACCAATGAGATTGTAGATGGGTTTATTTAAGGTTCAACAACTTGATGTTCCTTTTTTTACACTGATGAAGGCTGTGATTTGATCTGGCCAAAACTGGTCTGTCTTTTTTTGTTTTCTATGGTTTTTTACCATTAAAGTGTTTCAGGTCACTGAATGCTGGCTCCTTTTGTTTCTGCTTAAATGCAAAGTGGTCTGCCACTGTTTCATGGTTGCTGTGATGTAGTTTATCAGTGTAGGGTGTATCTTATACATTTTAAGCACACTTTTATCCATGAATGTGGAATACTGTCAAATGCTTTTTTGTAGTCTATCCATGCCATACTTAGATTCTTCCCCTTTTTACAGTTCTCGACTATGACTTTATTTAACAACAAATAATCCTTTGTTCCATATGACTTTCTTTTATTACCCTTTTGTTCTACTGCCATAATTGAGTTTTCTTCTAAATGACTATAAACTCTGTCAGCATCAATTCCAGTGTATAGTTTATACCTCATCTGAAGGGAAGCTATTGGTCTATAATTTTTAGGGTAGCGTGCAGGTTCACTCTTTAGTAGAAGCATTGTTTTTCCTGTTGTTAGCCAGGTTGGTGTTTGTTTAGGGTGTGCATATAAATAGTTCTTACTCATGGTTAAATCTTCATGTAAAAATGTTAATACTTTTAACCAGAAGTTAGTTACTATGTCTGAGCCTGGGGTTTTCCAATCTGAGACTTTTCTTAACTTTGTTTCAATCTCTCTGGCTGTTACGTCATCACATCTCATCTCCTGCACATTTGAACTTCTTATTCTTTCTTTTACTTCTTCTATCCATTTAGCATCTTTGTTGTGTTCTACAGGATCTTCATAAATACTTCTCCAAAATGTATCTACTTCTTCTTTTTTTGTGGTCTTTCAGTTCCTTTTACCTTGTTTCCCAATTCTCTATAAAGAGTTTTGGGTCATCAATAAATTGCTTACTTTTTCCTTTTCCTTTATATTTATCTGTGTATCTTCTAAGTTTTTTCAGACTGTGCTGATATTTTTAGTTTATTATTTGCAACAGTGCATGATAAATCCCGAGCCATTATAATACACACATTGCTTTTATCACATCTGTCTTTCTAAGTATTTTTGTTGATCTGTTCCCTCTTCTATACTCTTCTAACAGTGACACTTCTTATCTTAATTGATTTATAGTTTTCTCTCTTAGATACTTCCATGATGGCATTAGATTTCTCCCCATCCTTTCACTACCTTGTGTCCTTGGCTGCACAGTTATTTATCCAATTTACTTCTGTTATATTACATGAATCTCTGTGGACAGTCCTAATTACTGTATTAATTTGGTTTATCAAACTTCTAACTTTTTGAGTTTTATTGACCTTCTGCAGTCTATTTCTTCCATTGATCTTAATGTCTATCCATCTCTATTAAACCAAGTAACTCTTCTCTTAGATCACTTTCTTCTAAACTGAGGGCACCTTCTTTGTTCGCCATTTCCTGCGGGCATTCTATTGAAAGTTCCAGAGTTTCTTCCTGTGCCATATTCTCTTCACTTTTGTCCTGTGACATCGGATGCTCTTTCATATGGGAACCTCAATGGCCTATCACTCCATGGCATTGACTGTGTCAGAGTAGGCACATTTTCCTGTTCTTTCCCTTGTTGTATAGCTCCAAGTGAACATTTGTTCTGGTTTCCTATGGGAGGCTCCAAAATATCTTTATATGTCAACTGATTAGATGCTCCCTGCTCCACTGGTTTCTCCTGAATTTGGGTGTCCATTGATCTATCCTGTTGTGTTGTTAAATTTTCTACATTAAATCCTTCACTTTGCAGGTAATCCATAACCTCAGTTTCTATTTTTTAATGTCTCCATTACTGTTCCTATTTTCTACATTTCCTCTTTGTTTTCTTATTTTTTTTATATTGTAAAATTTCCATATCCAGATGTCTTTGCCTGTATTTCTCTTCAAATATATTTGGTGCTGCTCTTTTTGCATTGAATAGTTTTGCTTTCTCCTTTGTATAAATATTGTACCACATTAAATCTCTTTTTCTTTCCCATGCCCATATTTCTTCTTCAGATGTCTCCTGCTCCTCTTCTTTTTCCTTACTTTGGGGACTCATTGATCCATCTTGCTGTGACATAATCTGTGTTAGACTTTCTACATTAAATCCTTCACTTTGCAGGTAATCTATAACCTCAGTTTCTATTTTTTTAACTTCTCCATTACTAATCCTCTTTTTCTACTTTTCCTCTTTATTTTCTTATTTTTTTATTGTAAAATTTTCCATATCCAGATGTCTGCTTGTATTTTTCTTCAAATATTTTTGGTGCTGCTTTTTGCATCAATTAGTTTTGCTTTCTCCTTACATGAATATTGCACCATATTAAAGCTCTTTTTCTTTCCCATGTCCATATTTCTTTTTCAGATGTCTCTTGCTCCTCTTGTTTCTTCTTACATTGGGGACTAGTTGTTCCATCATGCTGTGATATGACCTGTGTTAGACTTTATACACTGAATCCTTCACTTTGCAAATATTTTTTTTAACTTCTACTTGACTAATCTTCTGTTCTACATTCCCTCTTTGTGATCTTATTTTTTATTGTGAAATTTTCCATATCTGGATTCCTTTGCCTGTATTTGTCTTCAAATATCTTTCGGGCTGCCTTTTGTGTGTTGATTAATTTGGCTTTCTCCTTTGCATAAATATTGCACCATATCAGATCTCTTTTTCTTTCTCATGTCCATATTTCTTTTTTATACCCTTCAAACATCTCTAAATTTTGTTCTTTAAATTTTTGAACTTCCTCAGTTGCTTCTTTTTCCAAACTGCACAAGGTTTCTTGGTCTATATAGTGTTTTTCATGGATCTGTTTTATTAATGAACACAAATTTTTATTTGAAGCTTATGATAGTTTTCCTTGTGGAAGTATTTTCTTTCCTCTAATTTCTCTCTTAATCTTTTTGTATATCTTTTGTCTGGAAATTCTGGGGTTCTTGCATAATAGTAACAATACATAATTTCTTTCTTATCCTCAATATTCCACTCTATCACCTGTATGGCTCTTTTCTAGCCTATCCGTTTTTGTGATTTCTGTGGTCTTCTACTTCCTTCTACAATAGGGGGGTCATCCTCATCCTGGGTCTGGCCTAGCCCCACTGTAGGAATATTTTCATATCTTGAGGGTTCTCATTGTCATTATTTCCAGTCCTGGTACCAGTGCACCTACCAGGATTGGGCACTTTTTATCCTGGGACTTGTGTACCCAGCTCTCTTCTTTATTTTTTTAACCTACTTCTGTCCATGATATATGCTATATAAAATACAGTCTATATATCAGTGTTGTCTTGGTGAGATTCTGTGAAAAACAGGGCCTACCTAATGAAGGTACTCACCTAGACTTGAGGATGAATTCAATTCCAGCAATACATCTCTCCTTTTGCTGATTTTATCATATCTCCATTCAGACCTCTGATGATACCCATCTAGGTGAGTTTATCAATGATGCCTTAGTGAGGGATTGTGTGAAAGGCCTTGGCTAAGTCTAGGTAGGGTGTATGCATAGATGTGACTATCTCGAAGAAGTCCACCAAGTTTGACAGGCATGATCTCTCCTTGACAAAGCTAAACTGGGTGGGGTCAAGCGTTTGGAGATTTCCTATATCTTTGTTAATCAGATCCATGATAATTTGTTCCATGACTTTGCAGATAAAGCTGGGCAGGTTAATGAGTCTATAGTTACCGTGGTCCATGGATGCACCCCCCTTTGTGTAAAGGGATGACAGTAGCTGTTTTCCATTTTGATGGGATGAAACCAGTGCTAAGGCTGTGATTGAAAAGTGTGCCCAATGGTGATGCTAATTCTTGTTTTATGTAGAACACAGCCTAGGATGTTCTCTGGTCCCATAGAGGCTGTATTTTTGACCTTGGAGAGACTTGCTCCCCAGAGATATTAGGTGGGGCAGGTGTTATTGATGTTTGGGGTATATATGGGGATGACAGGGGAGTGAAGTTTTCACTGAACCTGTCAGCCAGCAGGTTTCCTATATCCATAGGTTCTATATATGCAGTACCATTAACTATGAGTTTAGCGCAAATCTGTACCTTACCTTTGAGGTTACAGATGTAACTAAAGAATGCCTTGAGGTTCTCCTTAGTTAGGAAACCTAATTTGGATTCATAGTTAGCTTTGCAGGATTTCACTAGGAGTCTTATTTGCTTGTTTAAGTTGAGGAGGGAGTGTTTCCAGTTTAGAGACCATTCCTTCCTACTCTTAGACAGCAATTTCTTTCTCCTATTGTATAGCCTATTAATGGCAGTTGTCCACCAGACAGGTTTATGATAATTAAAAATCCACTTTAATGGTAACACATTACCTTAATGGTAATACGTTAAGCACTTTCATGTTACCATTAAAGTAACGTGTTACCATTAAAGTGTATTTTTAATTATTATAAGCTTGAATTCTTGGTTTTTTGGATACACTGTTTTGACAACTGTTTTTGCTAGCATCTCACTTAGAATGGCTGTTTTTATTCATTAGTCTTGATGTCAGCCATTTTCTGTTGTGCTGCTTTTATCTTTCACCAGACAGGTTTATTTTTCCTTGAAGATCTTGCTTTGGTTCTATCAGGTACAGCAGAGTCAATACAATTGTACAGGTGCTCATATAAAGCATAGGTGTCTGTTCCATCAGTGGGGGGAGGGGATTTTGGCCTTGGAGAATTTTTTTTAATCTAGTTGTTGGAATGGGGGGGTCTTGTGTCATAGTTACTGCTAGTGAGATTGATTTGTCGTCAGATCTCACGAAGGATGGCCACACATTGGGGATGGTGGAGAGGTCCCCCATTTTGGTGAACACCAAATCCAAGATGTTTGAGCCCCTTGTGTGTGTGTCAACCAGCTGGTCCAGGGTATTGGAGTTAACAAAGTCAAGAATCTTTGGGCAAGTGAGTTAGAACATGTATAATTTACCCAGTCAAATGATGGGTAATTAAAGTTACCCAAAACCAGGGAGTTTGGTTGTATGATGATTGACTCAAGTAGATCCAAGTAGGCTGAGTGGATGTCCTGATTCATTGAGGGGGTCCTATAGCTGGCAATGACCAGAAAAGGGGTCTTACCTACAGTCAATTGCACCTGAAGTAATTCAAGGGAATTGTGCTGTTTAAACAATCTTATGGTGTATTTATCTTTAATGAATATTGAAATACCACCTACTTTATTACTCATGCCTTCAGTTTGTGGTCTGAACGTGTGGAAGGAAATGTAACCTGGTATAGCTGGGGTGCTCTCTGCAGCCTTAAAACAGGTCTCAGTGACTGCATACATGTCAGCATCTTCCAAGCTGAGGACTGCTTCTAGTGAGTGCAGTTTCTGGTTTAGACTCCTAGTGTTTAACAGCCTAACCTTGAGGTTGTTTTTAGAGGATATTTTTAGATCAGGAATTTTGTTCTTGTGACATTGCCTAAAAAAGGCACTATGGGGGTGGCAAGAGCCTTAGCCAGCAATGGAAACCCTTAGGGTGACAGATGAAGACCATCTCTGGCAAAGCACCGAGGTCTGTCGACCATATCACCCCAGGCTGACAGATACTGGATCCCCTTTGAATGACACCAAAAACTAAGCCAATTGTTGAAGTCAATCATTTTTTGTTTATATTGAGGTATCATTCTAGGTGAAAGTAAAATATTGATAAAGGCTAAGGACATACCTGCCTGAGACACATAATCAGAGCGCTCAGCAATGTCTCTCTTCATATAGTCCAGTGAGATATATCTGAAGTTGTTCATACCAACATGGACTAAGACAGTTATAACAGTGCCTGCTGTTGACAGACTTTAGTGTGACTGTGATGTGGCAGATCCTGGCACCTGACAGACAGCTGACTCTGACTTTTTCCTTATCCACCCTGGTGAGAGGGACATCTGTGTGTCTCACAATTGAGTCACCTATGACTAAGATGTTTGTGTTTGTGTTATGCCTTAGAGGCTTAACTGGTGAGATACTGATGTGTGATATATTATGTGTGCTGTGTTCTGCAGTGGATGTATTATGTGAATGATGTTTGTGTTTGGGAGGTCTCTGATGTTTAGGTAAGCTTCTTGTAAGGACCTCCACATATGTAGGTTTATGTGTTGTTGGTTTGGTAGGTGCAGGAAGTGAGGTGTGCATGCTGACAACCTGCTTAGTATCAGATTAGTGAGAGATCCTGGATTCTAGGTTCTTGATACAGATGCATCTTTCACATAATGAATTTGTGTGGACTAGAAGAAGGGGGTTGTCAGTGTACATGAGACAATTGCTAAATTGCCTCAGGATGCTCATGTCAGCCAGTCTGGCTGGAGAAACTGTGGTAAATTGCCTGTCCATAATGCTAGGTAAGTTTATGTGGTCAGAAAAAAGGGAGAGCACAGGAAGGATCAGGTAAAGTAGGGGACAGGAGAAGTGGACAAAAAATACAAAGGGCTAGTGGGCAGGATCTGTGTTGGTACATCAGGAGCATCACTGAATGTATCACCTGTTAGTGAGGGACAATCACAAGAACTCACCGATGGAGCACCAGTAGAGTACTAAAGAAAATTTGCAGGCAGAAGTGTTTGCATCTATAACTGTCAATGTTGCCCACCACTATTTTGTGGGAAGAAATAGCCAGGGAATTGTTATGGCTAGGCTTGTATAGGCCATACGGCCGATAGCTTAGTACCAACCTATGAACCTATCAACTACTCGGAAGTGGGTGATGCACAAACAAGTGCAAACCCATGCAAATGCAGTGCTTATGTAACAAATGAGAGCAAACTTATTTAAACAAATTAACCAATATAAAAGCTCAAAACTGAGCCCTGTTCCCGCAAACTTTAAGCAGATGAGTTTTAACTGCACACTCCTGCCACTAGGGTACATAAGAGCCTTCTCCAACAAAAGATGGCCAATTCGTGCTCAAGTTATACAAACACAACTAAATTCAGTAGGTCTGAATCTAGTCTATGCTACAGCAAACAAAGTACAATTTCAGAAAAAAAAACGTTCAAATAAGCAATAATATGGTAAAAATGCAGTTCAAAAGTGTAATATACAGTGAAAAATTCTACTTAAGTTTTGCAGAGATCAGCAGATGCTTTAGACTGATGAGATAAATACAGCAGAGCAGTAGCTGGTCACTAAACTCTGTGGAGCTTTGTTAAAACAAGTGCAAACCCACATAAATGCATACAAATGTGGTGCTTATGTAGCAAACAAGAACACATTGATTTAAGCAAATTAACCAATAAAAAAGCTCAAAACTTGAGCACTGTTCCAGCAACCTTCAATTAGATGAGTTCTAACTGCACACTCCTGCCACTAGGGTGCAGAGGAACCCTATCCAATGAAAGATGGCCTTGTTTAGTGCTCTAGTTATACAAACAGAACTAGACTCAGCAGGTCTGAATCTAGTCTATGTACAGCAAAGTGCAAAAATTAAAAAAAAAACAGTTCAGATAAACATGTACAATCAGCCTTCAACCAGCAACTCCCAGCTTAGAAGGGCAGAAGCTAGCTTCTCCTCCTACAAGATTATAGACCACAAACGTTGTTAATGTAAAGTAACTGGCCTGAAGCCCAAGCGCTTAAACCAGAACTAAGACACATTTAGAATAACAGACACACTCAGCCTTCAACCAGCAATTCCCAACTTAGAAGGATGTATGCTATCTCTCCTGTCACAAGAGTGTAGACTAAAAACCTTCTTAATGTAAAATAAGTGGCCTGAAGCCCAACTGCTTAAACCAAAACTTAGAGACTTAGAATAACAGTTACAATTTAACCAGGCTACTAACAAGGAGTAATAATGCAGCAAAATAAATGCACTTGAACACTTTTAATAACAAGCAACAAAAGCAAAATAAAGTAATAAAGTAGGAAGAAACACAAATATAGTAAAATCAGCTGAATAAAGTATTTTTTTTAGTTAAGTGGGAAAGGAGGAAAGAGAAGATAATTCAAGGTTAAGAAACTAAGGGGGTGGGCCTTCTGAAATATCTCTCTGTACTCAGTAGAATGAGCTGATGAGATGGAACTGGGAAGAGTGCCCAAAATCAGATTTATAGTAGGGGCAGGCAACCTTTGAAATATCTTTGCCACTGTTTTCATCATCTGTAGAGCTATGCTGCTTTTTGAGGCCCTTTATTCTGATTTTCCTTGTCTGTTGGTCCAGAGGTATGACCCCGCAACACACACATGCAGTTCTCCCACCTCCACATACTTCCAACCATGCAGAAGCACACTTTACAATAACTCATATGTTCACACATGCAAAGACAGGCATACAAACATCCAAACACAGTCAATGGAATTTTCAGAAAGGCATACATCATTCTTGCAAGCAAATGAATTATAGTACAACACTGCATACATATAAATGCACACATGCAGTTACATTTCTGCTTCATACAAGCATGTATCACTCTTACAAATGATTCACACACAAGAACTGTACCCATACAGAAATACGCATGCAAATCACTCTGCTTTTCTACTTTATTCACACAATCATACATCATTGATATGAATGACTCACTCACCAGCATTGTACCTACACAAACACACACAAAGACACACAACTCATCCACCCTTCAACTTCTTCAATGAAACTAAAAATGGCCCCTGCAAAGACTCAGCAATGAATGAGTAGGAACTTCTTAAGGCTGAACTATTTATTATTGTAACGTGTATGTACCAGTAGTGACATGATGTGACATCAGCTGGGAAGTCATGAGCTCAATTTAAAGTGACAGGACATACTTAACTATATACTAAAAATTACTTAAAAAAATTGTCAGTGACTCTCTGGCAGGCCAAATAAAAGTCTCTGGTGGGCAGGATTGTAGCCTGAGGGTTGCCTGATGCACAGGTCTGCTATGTAGCATATCTTTCAGCAGCATCTTAGGAATATAGGAATTGATTTAAAATAGGTTTCATTGCAGAAAACAAAACAAAATATACCCAAAATAACTTGCATACAGGAAACAAAAAATCTGACAAGTATGCACTGTTGAAATATTTAATAACATTTCTCAATGCATAATATTCAGAGACTAGGCATTAGAAAAAGTAATATAAATGAATATGTTCAGCACATGTAAGAGTAAAGATTCTAAGTTGTGTGTGAACCAATATCAATAGCAGATATAGATCAGGCAGGCAGACAGACAAAAAAACTTGTAGATTGAATTAATAAAATCCATAAAAGTATGCTACAGTAACATAACGCAGTATGACTGCTTCAGTCTTTGACTTGCTAGTATGCAATTCCATTTAGAATTTCCAAATTGCACATTAACTTTTTTGTGAAAATCTTAATAAACAGTCTTAAAATCAGACTAAGTACTTATGCTGGATTACAATGCCAAGTCTAGAGGCAAAAATATCTAATTACATTTTATTTCTGCAAGCAAATAAAATGATAAAAGGAATTTAATTTAAACAATTGCACCAGGATGTGAGGAGTTTTGCAACATAAAAACTAGAGACTGTAGAATGTAGAATTGTCTCAGATAGCAGTCTGTTTATCTGAGATAAGGAAGGCTAAATAATGTAGATAGAAGTTATGTCACCTGTTTTAAAGAGAGTGCAACATTAGAGATGATATTTTATATCAAATGTAGTAGCTGCTTTTTTTAAATAAATCTATTGATCCTTTTGTCAAGATTGTACGACAACATTGGTTCTGTTAAGTTTAGCCATGTGCCTTCACAGATTCAAAACAATATTACTGTATTAGTGAATAAGTTAAAAAAGTTTCAATCCCTTGTATATGAAAATGTATATTTAGAAAAATGCAGATTACATATTTATATATTTCCTAATGACACATTGTGGGGGGTCCATTTTATAAGCAATTAGTTGAATGATTTAATAAAATGGGACTGAAGCTAGCTAGAAAGCTCATAAATCATACTGAAGGCACATCTTTGTGAATTAAATCATAATGAAGGCACATCTTTATGAATTAGCACATCTTCATGAATTAAATCATGATGAAGGCACATCTTCGTGAATTAAATCATAATGAAGGCACATCTTTATGAATTAAATCATAATGAAGGCACATCTTCATGAATTAAATCATGAACTTATTGACATCAAGGCAACACATGATTGTTCTATCTTCTATGGTCAGTTTGAAGTAGTTTCCACTTACACAGATTGTTTTACTAAAACTGTTGGAGAGAAAAAACACAGCTTCATAAAAAAACATTTTGGCATACAGTAAGGGGAAATCTTACCTCTTTCCTCCTCTGTTTTGCAAAACTGGTTCTCCTAATGGAAATTATAATTTTGTAGATCTCAATAAAGATTCTGATGCCTTAAGTGATAAAATTTTTAGGGCGGCAAATAGAACTTCTGCATATGCCAGTAAGGAAGTACACCAGGTTACGACAATAACAGCAACAGTTGAAGGAAGGAAGGAAAAGGAATAACAACAGACAAAATAAATGGATATATTTCTGTGCCTTAATTGATTTATTCAATCAGCAATCTGCCTTTCAACAAGGGAAGGGGAGCAGCTGGGAAGAGCAAGAGGGAAAGGTTGAATGAAGCTCTAAAATCATTTATGTTTAATTTTACAAAAGAGATTTTTTTCAAACGTACAGGTCACATTTTTTTTATTTACATGCAGTAGAAAACATAACTGTGACAAAATATTACAGGAACTGAAACTACTTATTTTAAAAATGAAATTATGTTAAACATTTTAATGGAAAACCAAAGAGCAGTTTCACAATTTGAATAATACTGAATGTAAAGCTTTGACAAATAATAACATTTTGAAGATTATGAAAGCAGGTAAGTGATAATGTACCAAGAGGAATACATACAGTCTATGGAAATGATGAGTGCAAGGAAATTTCATTGATAGATATAACAGTATAATTATACTAAATATGTATTATTTGATTTAGTAATACAACAACATAGAAAACCACAAATTTATGATTTTATGTACATTTCTTATCCTAAAATTGGGGTGAAAGTTGAGATTTGTAAAATCCATTCAGGTGGAATTTTACTTCAATTTAGACCCATAGTATCAGCCCCAGGAAATATAACTGAAGGCATTTCTATATAAAATAGTATTTTGAATCCCTTGGTTCAAAAATTCATACCTATATAATAAATCCATGGTATTCTTTAGATAAAATCAGAAGTTGTAAACTTTCAGGGGAAGAAACTTGTATTTTCACATTTGATATAATATCTTTATAAGTATTCCTATGGACACATATGACTGTTATTAGTAATGTTTTACTTAAATTATTGCCATTTAACTTCTTTATTTTCAACTCCAAATACAACCAATAATTTTCTAGAGTTGCTATAGGGGCTTTCATCTTTTTCCAATTTGTTGCTGGGGTATTTCAAATGTGATCATTAAAATTGTAAGATTAAGTTTATTATGATTACATGCATATGGTGTATATTAATTTGCATTTTAAATTTCACATTTATATGTATTTGTTTGTTTTACACTGCATCCATTTTCCTATTAACTAATTTGCTTTTTGGTAATGTTTTTGATGGCCCCATTTTTACAATTCTAAAATTTTAAAACATTAAAAAAAATAATGTAGTTCATATACCCCATTATTTTCACATTTTTTAACTTCTCTACCTCACTCAGTTTACTGCATTAAGCCATTTTTGAAGTAGATAATTGACAATAATTCAAAAGTTAATTCTATTTTAGTAGTGAATTTCTCTTTTTATATCTGCTATTGTAGATACTTTTTGGTTATAGTAATTTTAAGTTAATGTTTTAGGTAGTTATGACTTTCCTTTAAGATTTTTTTTTTGCTTTTGACTAACTGTTTTGTATTACAGTGTTTTAATTATTCACAATAATTTCCATATTCCTTTCCACACATTTTTTATACATTTTTATCATTCTCTTGCTGGTGTATTTAATTAATGTTTGTACTTTTAAGAACATGATTTCCTATGATAGCTTGGATCATTGTTGGCAATTTAATGCCTTTTACTTCCTATAAATGGAAGTTATCTTGTTTTTTAGCTTTAGTTCCAATGAAGTCCTTTGTGTTAACTAAAGCAGTAAAGTAATGTTCTCTGTACTCTGGGTGACATCTGGTTCCTCATCACCATTAAAATGCATTTCATTCATTGTGGTACTGACTTATTGGTTTCATGTGCACTATCTGTTTTGTGCTGTATTTATCTAACTGACCTGGAGACCAGGGAAACAACTTCACAGTGCTGCCTGAGGGTGATCAGGACATTCTGCTCATACTGGCTCTTTACAGATGTGAGGAACAGACCAGTGTTGATGCCCTGTCCTCTGGTTGAAACTTGGCATAAACAGGAGGAGAACAAAATGAAAACTACTCCCTCAGCAGTATGACACTGTCCCAGGTGACCATATCCTCTTGTTGGCCCCAAACTTGGTTAGAAAATGTCCAGGAGAGGTTGGCAGGCCTCAGTAGAAACAGAAATTGAGGTGAGGTACTGGTAGCCATTGATGTTTGGCTGTGATGCAACTAAAACAAAACGAAGCATAACTGCATTACTGACAGGATGTTAGGGTATTATAAATGCTCTTCATGTTATTATCAGTAAACGTTGCATACATGTTTCATTATAGACTTGTTGCTTCTGTAGCTGCTATTTATTTCCTTATTTGTAATTTGTAAGGTATCATAAAATAATCATTAGATATAACATGGAATTATTTTCAGAATGCTAGTTCTGATTTTGAATGAGCTGCCATGATGGCTAAATATTTCCAAGCTTGACATGTTGCTTGGCACTTCTGTTATTGCATTAATAAAAAGATTTTATTTGAGTCCTCAAAAACATGAATTATCATACTTTTCAGTGGAGGCAGGGTACTGGGAATGCAAATAAGTGCTGTGGAAGAGAGAGTGTAAATGGTATAGGGATGTTAGAGTTAAATTAAATTAATAGGTCTCTTTATAGCACATGCATTTTGTATAAATATTGTTCATTTTCATTCTTTTCAGAAATTGTTTTCTTGCGTGCCATCTCTCCCTCCTACTATCCATCCCAAACAGACATAATATTTGATATAACAGAAGGAAATACCAGGAATTCTTTCGATATCATTAAGAGAATTGATAACAGTGCAACAATAGGTATGTACTTTGTTAATATAACTATAATGGTGAACCTGAACCTAATGAATTTATTGTGCTGAGAATACTAAATTTCAAAAATTTATCAAACAATTGCAATAATGCTGGACTAATTGTACTCATTTAGAATAATTTAATAGAATGATAAAGTACTCTTCAGTACACAATTATAAAGTTTCTAATTTTGGACACTATAATAGTAAAGGAATCATTTCTGAAATTATTTAATTACTGATCATATAAACATATTTTGTTACTGGTAATTTACCAGATACCTTGAAGTAAGATAGAATTGTCTAGTAAAAGAATATGTTCATAAACCCTACGGCTATATTGATAGTAAATAGGGTATGTTCAGTTCTTAGAAAGCAGTGTCAGTTGTGAGTCATCCATTTAGAGTTAAATCCACTGTGGTAGAGTTGGAAAACTTTCACTTATGAAAACCTTGGGTGGTTGAGACAGGACTGCACTGATTTTTTCTAAGACAAAATATAAACAATAAATGTGAACAGTGCTACATCTTGTTGAAAAACATTGTTTAAGAAAAAGTACTTTATTACAGTTTAATTTTACCTCCAAAGGCAGCTGAAACTGTTTCTTTTCTAATAATAACAGCACAAAACTGAAACACTCTGGGCATCAACAATATTGCTCATTAACTGGACGATATGAAGCAACAGAATGAAAAATGATTAAAAATGATGATGCTGCTTGCTGAAATGAAAGTCTGACCAATGCATTGAGCATTGCAGGCTTTTAAACTTTTCAGCACTGTATTAACTTATGCACAATTACTAATAAAATAATTTATCTATGTAACAGATGACAAGTACTATACTATTACATTTTTTAATGTCTCAGGTTTAGTCTTTCAGTACAAGTACAGATGATAGCTTTGCATTCTCAATTTACCTCAGAACAAACATGTTCCTACATGTACCAGATCTAACAAAAATCAGATCTAACACCATTTAATTTCACTGTCTTTTTATACACTTTTTTGTGCCATCCGGATCCTGTCCGTGAAAGCAGCCTGTTGATGTTAATACTATTGGAATTTGCTTGATGTAATACAGTCTGTTAATAAGCTAATTTGTGTTCTGTTTCAAGGTGAATTATGTGAGAATCTTAAACTCAGGGAGTTGCTCCTGTCTCTGGATGGTAGGGAGTTGTTTATTCTTGCACCTGGGTTTCTCGGGAAGCAGAGAGGCATGTTTATCTGTAGTTGTCCTTGAAACTTGTACCAAGCACAGAACAGTTTGTATCACACACAGCAGGATGCCAAAACATGCATACTATATTTTTTATTTTTCAGCTAAGAAGATTTTTAAACCTTTAATGTATATATGCTAACAAACAGAAATGTACATGCATCTAAATGTATATATTTTACTACATATATTTGAAAAGAAAGAAGTGTACAGTCACTATTGTAAGTATCTAAATGCATATATCTAACAGTTCTCCCTTTTGTTTTAAAACACACAAAATAGTTTACATTGATATGCATTCTTTGGCTAGATCATAATTTTTATTATGATTTACGCAAACACATTAAGAAACAAAACTTTTAGTTTTCTTTTGATACAAGTCAAAACACAATTTTACACAGTCAACACATTACTACCAGAATTGGGTATAATCCAGTTTAAGAATGTTTTTCTTTTGCAGACCATCCTGTAAAATATTTTACCAATTATATGCTGTGTCTGCTTCAGTCTTCTCTGCTAACTTGATTAACTTATTTTTTACCTATGTAATTAACTGTTAATTACCTCATACAAAGAATTTAGAAAGAGACTACTTGAGGATTTTATTTAAAAGATACAGACATTTTACTTTTTGGGGTAAACATGTAAGAGTTGTTATGCCACACTAAATGAGTGATATTACTAAGACATCCCACAAAGGGCATTTGCTTAGAAAAACTCATACAATACAAACAAATTGAGGAGCAATCTCTGTGAACATTTTAAAACTTGATGCAAAATTGTCTATTTACATAGATTTACAGAGTGTTGTAGAAAACATGGTTTATACACTGGAGAAGGCTTTTTACATATTAAACCATTTGCTATATAGCATAAGTCAAGCATATTTACTATTACTATCAGTTTTGCTTGCATAGAATATTTTGCATTTGTACATACTTGGGCTGTAATGTACACTTAGTACAGTTTCCAAATTTAGTGACACCAATATTAAATGGAAGCCTGCTAATTAAAGATTTATTAAAATGTTGCAGAAATTCTTTTTAAAGTTAACATGCTCTTTTGTGATGCCCATATATTGGGTAACCATTGTACCTGTAAATTAACAATTTTAAAATATTTTTGCCATTTTTTACAGCCAGTACTGTCACAAGGGAATGAGATATTATTTTTCTATCATAGCTTTATTTCAGACCTTTTTGCAGTACTGTTTACACAGTTAGTGTAAAATTGAAAGAGTGCCATTTTCCCTTGTAGTATGCAGCATTTTATTGCAGTATTGTTTTGTAAAGATACATTTGCGTTATGCTGTGAGAGTTGAACATATGCTTGATGTCTGACTGTTTTCCAGACAGTGACACTCTGGTCTAAGGAAAGGTTTCCAACATGACAATTTTGTCCCCCTGGACAAGAGAAATTACCTTGAATTATATTTGTAGTATAATTTGCCCAGTACACATTTATAACTCTGCTACTCCTGGTGCTATTATACAATTACTAAAAATTGTAAAAAACAAAACAGATATTGGTCTAGCTAGCACATGCTTAAACATATATATTTCCATTATTTACATTTGCTGTTATCTGCCTTTTGCTCTTGTGCATTTTAAACAGGTGCACTTTAGGTGAAAAGAAAATACTTGCATGTCACTCTTGTGACTTCATGTATTTACTGCTTTTATCTACTCTCATTTGATTTATATGCACAAGAACTGTTCTGTTTTTCTTTTTTTTTACCTTTTGACAGATTATCTGGAACACTAATTTAAAATGGTCAGCTTGCTTTATTAATTTATCTGAAATGGTGATTTTGAAATTATTTAACAACTTAGCTATGAGAGGCTGTCCTTATACATATGCCACGAGAATGGCAGTCATATGCTCTACTTTATTTTTTAATTTATAAGCATTTTGATTTAACTGGAAGAAAGTTTTAAAACATTTGGGAATAAAAATTTAAAAGCATTTAAGTAAGGCATCTGTCCAAACATTAGATTTTTCTGTGTATGCTATCCATTTTTTAAATGTAAGCATGTTGTAAAATATGCCTTCTGCTGTAAATTATTTTCTGTCAGTATAGCCAAGTGCTGTTTAAGGTCCAGAATTTCTTTCTTTAACTCTCTACTAACCATAATTTTCTTGTCTTGTGACTGCTGTTTAAAAGTTTCAATTTTTTCCTGTTATTCTGCACAGGCTCAGTGATATTTCTCAGTAACCTGTCCTGCTGACTCTAAAGCTTCTATGCACTTAAATTCTTTTGTCAGTTCACCATGAACCTTGTCCCTGTCCTTATCTGTTTTGTGCTGGGCGGTGGCTTTATTCAACTTTTGAACATACTCTCTAAAGCATATAATAAGATCTGCAGGAGATTCTGTCAGTAATTAATTTGACTGCTGTTTTAACTCTGAAATTAACATTTCACATGTGGAGATAGGACATAACTGTTTAACATCTGGATATAATGTAAGCATATTACCCTCTTCTGGTTCTTTATCATCAAAAGAACGTTTTTTTTTACAGCTTACACAGAAAGCAGTTTCATAAAATTCACACAATAAACACTTACTGTCATACCACACATTTTTTTGTTTGAAATACCAGTCGTATCCAATCCATTTGCATAATGCTTGACTATCAACTTGCCCTAATAAGGTTTTACATTTACCAATATGTTGCTTATACCAATTCTGTAATGTTGTTTGGTCATCTTGATACATTAAGAGTAAAACTCTGTTTAAATTTTCTACTATGACCTCTAACGGCATCCATACTGCATATAATGCAGAAAGATTTCTTAACAGTCCACAGGAGACAGGTGGCCAAACTGCTTACTATAGATGGTTGTAAAACCTCTGTAATTACTTGAAAAACTGGAGAAATGAAGCTGGCAGTTGCAGATTTGAAACCTGGGAATTAACCGACTTGAAGAACTTATGGCACTGTGACCTTCCTGCACAGCAGTCTCACCCCGAATCCAGACATCTGTGGACCTGTACTGCTACAAACTGTAGAAAACTGAAGTGCTTCTGTTCAGGAATTACTCATAAATTTTAGTTACTGAACCTTTACTGGAGTGACCTTATATGAGGCACCACTCCTCCTGTGTTTGGATACACGCAAGGCTCGCCATTTAAAATTATTTAAAATTATGCTGCTGCTTGCTGAAACCAAAGTCTGACCAATGCACTGAGCCTTTCAGGCTATTAACTTTTTCAGCACTGTATTAACTTATGTGCAGTTACTAAAAAAATAACTCATCTATGTAACACATGATACATACCATACTGTTACAGTTTACAGCTTTTAATGCCTCAGGTTTAGTCTTTCAGTACAAGTACGGATGATAGCTTTCCATTCTCATTTTACCTCAGAACAAACATGCACATCTACATGTACCAGACCTAACACCATTTAATTTCACTGTCCTTTTTATATACTTTTTTTGTGCCATTTGAATCCTGTCCATGAAAGCAGTATGTTGATGTTAATACTATTGGAATTGCTTGATGTAATGCAGTCTGTTGATAACCTAATTTGTGTTCTGTTTCAAGGTGGATTATGTGAGAATCTTAAACTCAGGGACTTGTTCCTGTCTCCGACTGATAGGGAGTTGTTTATTCCTGCACCTGAGTATCTCAGGAAGCAAAGAGGCATTTTTGTCTGTAGTTCTGTTTGAAGCTTGAACCAAGCACAAAACATTTTGTATCACACACAGTGGGATGCCAAAACATGCGTACTGTGTTTTTTTTATTTTTCAGCTAAGAAGATTTTAACCCTTTAATGTATATATGCTAACAAAGAGAAATGTACATGCATCTAAATGTATAGATTTTACTACATATATTCTAATAAATACAAGTGTACATGCACTATTGTAAGTGTCTAAATGTATATGTCTAACATAGAATACTGCAAGACTGCATTTGACATTCAGTTTAAGCAGTAGTATCTCAAATACAGTTTCATGGTTCTTAGGAAATACTTCAGAAAAATATTGTTAATCTCTTCATTATCAACAAATGCCATTTTGCTTTTAAGGATTTTAAGTGTTGAAGTTGGTCAGTGCATATTTCTGCTGGAGGTATATTCCCAGTGATTCAAAATATCAATTCTATGGAGATGTATAGATTTTTTTGCTTCCTAATGAATTATTTAATCTGATCTCCACAACTCGCTGATTGTTTAAAGTTGTTTTTCTCTTTTAAAAGTAAATTTTGGTGTAGGTATAGTGTGTAAACAATAAACAGGTCATATAACAGAAAAGGAGGTGGAAAGCAACTGACTGAGTTACATCCATGATAACATTGGGCAAGATAAATTTTTAGGTTTCCAGATAATATGCATCTGTGTAGCAGTGCAAACTCCATGTGAAGGTGTTCTGAAAATGCATGTCCTTTCCCCTCCATGAGTAAAAATAACAGCCTTTCCACTTACATAAGTAGAATACAATGCATCTTCTTACATTGTTACACTAAATACCTAGAAAGCTGATTAATACTAGTGTTTCTCTAGGATATAAAACTATTTAAATACTAGTTTATTTAAATGTTAAAGGTAAATCTGAGTACTGTTTATCTTATGTTACACTTTAAAATAAAAGTAAAGATTATGTTTTAATAGTACTTTGATCTGCATTCTCTCACACTTACATATCTGCGTTACATGCCAGAAAACAATATTGCAATCAAAGTTACATGGTTCTTTAAAATTGTTTGAAAAAAATATGCTGATATTGCTCGTGTATACATTGTACTACAAATGTCATACCACCTTTAAGGGTTTACATACTTCTCAATATTGAAATCAACTGTGAAATATTGAAATTTTTCCAGCCATCTATCCCTTCTAGACATTTGCACGTGGAGTTGGTGTCCCACCTCAACAGTGATCATCAGTTCCAGCCATGTTCATACCACGGGGTGACCCTGTCACTGCTGTTATTCCATACCACATACATGCTTTCACACACATTGCCAATTTATAGATACAGTCCACCTACTGCATGTTGTTGGAATATGGGAGGAAACTGAAGCACCTGGAGAAAACTCATGAATATAGGAAGGACATACAGAATCTGCTCAGAAAGCATCCTAGCTGAGAACTAAACTGGAGAACCTCTTGCTGTGAGGTGACAGTGTTAACCACTGTGTCAACTGGACCATCCCTGTGCAGTTGTCATTTCTAATAGTTGTATATTTCCAATGAGAAAAAAATAAATCTTTTATGTACTTATACAATCAGTTTTTACACCTGATGTATTTCCAGTTCAAAAGATATGGCTGGATGTGTATTTCGCTCCCTACCATAAAAGTCATATACCATTCCTTTGCATCAATTGAATGTACTCCAACTTTGTTGAGTAGAATGTAATATTCTAGATGTTTACTCCAAAACGAATGCTCTTTCAAGCTTGAGGCTAATACCTGAATATAGTTTGCAAAATTTCTTATACATTTCCTAAATAATATTTTAAAGTACTTTACTTGGGCAAAATTTGCCTTCCTTGCAAAAGAGTAAAACATCTACTCTTAGCTATAAGATTCAGAGTAGAATGCATTAGTAAAATAAGTGTGTGTGTGTGTGTGTGTGTGTGTGTGTGTGTGTGTGTGTGTGTGTGTGTGTGTGTGTGTGTGTGTGTGTGTGTGTGTGTGTGTGTGTGTGCTGCTACCAAAGTAATGATGACAACTGAGCCATTTTCCTGTTCTGTTCCTGTATTTTCCTCTCTGTAAACTGATAAAGTCACATCAGGGTTGTTGCAGCCAAATTTTAACACTTAGCATTTGTCGTCTATGAGGCTCAAATGTCTTTTTCGTCCAGTTGGTTAGCCTTTCCAAATTAATTCTAGACTCAATATTTTTGACGTCTGCATCTACCTCTGTGTCATAAACAAAGATTCTGAGAATAATTTCTGTTCCAATAAATGTAAACACACTTAAGGTTATCAGATGCAGGAATAGCAACTCTGGCTCTCCACTAGTCACTTCTGTTACTTCTGGCACTAGTCACCTCAAGGCAACTCTCTATATCATAGCTGTTAATCATGTGACATTCCCATGTCACATTCTCAGTCCGATCCCACTCACCAGTGAACATTCAGGAATCTTTACATGGTATTCCTGTCAGTGCTGTCAGGCTAACACACATGTACCTCCCTGTATCTTCCTCGTTTCTCCTTTATATAGAGATATAACACTTACCATCTTCGAATCCTCAAATGTTTATATAGCCAGTGATCTCTTTAAGGAATTCTGTAACAGTATATTATACTTTTTCCAAGTAGAACTAGGTTTCTCTCACTATTTTCTGTATCAAGGGCAGCGCTCCATTCCTTTGGTTGATTTAATTTCTATAAAGATATGCCCTAGGCATCACTCAACATTTTACCAACATATATGCACTAGCTGTTTTTTGTTATAAATAGTGGAGTTAAATTTATATGTGTGTGTGTGTGTGTGTGTGTGTGTATGTGTGTGTGTATATATATATATATATATATATATATATATATATATATATATATATATGGGTCTATATCACATGTTCAAAGCTTTATAACTTTGAATGCTAAATAATCGAATTTAAATGTTTGAAGTTATAAAACTTCAAACATATGTAAAAAAATCTAAAGGCTGTAGGCAGGGGGCAAGCCCCCCCCACAACCACTCTTTAAATATACCAACTCCAAGACCACACTACAGTGCAGTATGGGAAATCTTCCCTTTACTGCGTTATAGTGCGGTCTCAGAGTTGGTATATTTAAAGAGCAGGGGGTGCAGGGAGACTTGCCCCCCTGCTTACAACAGTCAGGTAAGTTCCCTTTCTTTTTTTATTTTTTTTAATCATATGTTCGATGTTTGAAACTTTGAACATTTAAATTCAATTATTTAACGTCTGAAGTTTTCAAACATCGAACATATGATATAGACCATATATATATATATATATATATATATATATATATATATATATATATATATATAATTTACCATCAGAATTATGAGTGAAGATTCGGCCACCACGGGATGTCAAATTATGGTTGCTTGAATCCGTGTTGCCAAACCTTCATGTAGGCCAGTCCCCAGTTCAGCGAATGCACTGTGCATTTGCATATATGTGGTCAACCTTATTACAAGAGATTGTGGTACAGCGCAGATCAGGAAATTTACCCTTTTCCTCACCATAGTACTATCTCAGAATTAGAATATATAATTTGCAGGGGGTGTGGCGGGCACAGACCCCCCCACACAGGGGGGGTTGCCCCCCAGCAAAACATGTAGTTCAGTGTTGTATAGCACATTCATTCTGCTGACAACCTGAACTTACATTACTGTTGTGTAAAGTGCAGGAAACAGAGTATGTCAAATAATGCTGCATTTGAATTATTGGCATGATGTTCAACATATTGACCTAGGTAGTGTTCTGTGTTCAGTGTTGTGAGTTGGTGATACAAACATTTTTTTTTTGACCGTTGTGTGTGTGTGTGTGTGTGTGTGTGTGTGTGTATGTGCATAAAAAAAATGAAGAAGCACTACGAAGAAAAAAATACTTATATAACACTTCCAAACCAACAAAGAAGAAAACGACTCATAGGTGGAGCTGTCTATGAGTTTTTATTTTTCTTTGTTGGTATGGAAGTGTTTTATATATATATATATATATATATATATATATATATATATATATATATATATATTTATAGATAGATAGATATATGTAGCGCACCCACAGGTGTAGCTGAAGTAGATATGGGTTCCTTCCTACCTGACTCTGGTGACACCCCTTCTTTAGGTCCAACACACCAAGGTGGCAAGTGATAACAGATTTTATTCTAGGTGACACTTTAGTTTTAAAGGGCAATAGCACAACAACAAACAAATTATTTCAACAGTGTACCAGTTAGCAGTAAGACAGAGTGAGATATGCATGTAATGAAACCATACATGTACCCCCTTCCCCAGAACTCAACAGAAATGATCTTGACATTCAAACATGCACACAAAGGCAATATCAATGAGCAGTAAAGTTTTATAATGCAGCAATACAAACACGGAAAAATGCGATGTCATTGAGGGGGAAAAAGGTTATAATACAACAGTACAGATATGAAAAAGATGTAATGTCACTGAGCAGTAAAGATTCTTGAAGGCAGCAGTACTAACACGAGAAAAATGCAATGTCACTGAACAATAAAGATTTATAATGCAACAATACAAATATGAGAAAATGCAATGTCATTCAGCAATAAAGTGTCTTTAAGGCAACAGTACTAACACCCTCTATCCCCTAGATCAATCTAAACAGACCAACTATGAGACACTCTATTGTACCCTGTTCACTGGCCAGTGATTACTTACAGTCCTACTGCTGACATGATGGGGCCCAAGGATGGAGCTCATATGGATCCTAGCTATTTGTAATCCAGAAAGCATTTGTGGGGGGGGATCCACAATCTTATAAAACTATAAAAAAATGGCCAAAAGCCTCTCACCACTCTGTCGAGAATATCCCAGTGACCAGGCACCTCAGTTCCTCCGATGAGAATAATGGAAAATCACCCACCAGAACTCTGGCAGTCATCTAGGGCATCTCTGCACTAGGCCCAAGGGAACTCCTTTTCTTGCTGAATCATATGCAGGCGTGGAACATATATATGTGTGTGTGTGTGTGTGTGTGTGTGTGTGTGTGTGTGTGTGTGTGTGTGTGTATGTGTGTATCTGATTAAAGTAATGTTTATTTTTTGCAGATGATATCTGCATTGTACAAATGAATACACTATTGCCTATTTTCTAGTCCCCTATTTGCAGTCTACCCTATTGGCAAAAATCACCTTTTTCCATTCCTGTGTTTAGTTCTTAGAATGCTTTCAACAAGTTTATAAATATAATACTCTACATGGTTGTTTTTATTTTCCTCAGGTATAAGTACAAGACTTTGAGGTGGTCCACATAGAACCTGTTTTCTAAATTGTGTATTCTTTTCATGAGGAACATTTATGGATGCTACATCTGAAACATATGCCATGTCAAGTACTTACAGAATGGGGCATTGTACTCATTGATTGGTATTTTGAAGGCAGAGTACAATGGAGCAATGATATCTTTCTTGGATGTCATACCCTTGCTTGTACATTGGGCAACACAGGATGAGTTCCTAACTACTGTAGACATGATTGTCAAAGGCCAAGTTACTTTCTCTGTGTGTTCCCAAATGCCTGACTACTAGTTCTGCCCTTGGGGTTGTATTATCATTGTAGTAATTTGCAGGGGTTGCCATCTTACTAAAGGATACAATTACACATTTAATAGCATTGAGTTTAAGACCTTGACTCCTGCACCAGTTAATTGTCTGTGTTAGGCATTCTTGGAGGATATTTATGTACTGGAAAATTAAATGACTGCACTTAATTAGCAGTTATCTGCAAACTTAGTCAGCCAGAGGCACTTAATTCTTGGCTTCAAAGAAGTAGAAGCCAAATGTGACTGGCATTTTTGTGGAGCTTGAATCTCCTTTCCTATCTTCTTGGATCTTTTCTGTGAGCCAGTTGGCTATCCAGGGGGTAACACAGGTGCTAATACCTACTTCAGTGAACTTCTTTACAATGCTCAAGTGGGCTATTGTGTTGAATGCTTTGGGCATGTCATGTAAGGCAGTATGCTCCATCCAGCCCTTGTCCATTGCTTTGGTGATCTCATGGAAGAAGTTCACCAGGCTGAGTAGGTATGACCTGCTCTTGATGAAACCAAACTGAGGCAGACATGGTGCCTGTAGGTTTCATGTGTCATTAATCATTTTATGGCTTTACATATTAGTCAGTCTTATAAGTGATAGTTCTCTAGGTCTGTGGATGGCCCACCATTGTGCAATGGGATAACACCATGGACGTCCTCCATTCATTTGACACAAAACCTGTTTGGAGGTTGTGGTTAAATATTGATTCTAGTAGGCCCAATAGTTCATATTTCATGCTATTAAAGAAACATCCTGTGAAATTACTGGGGCCCATCTATGCAGTGTTCTTGACCTTGGAAAGTGCCTCAAGGACCTATTTGCTAGTGATAGTTAGGGGAGTTATGGCTATGTGTATTTCCTGAGGGGTGTCAGGGGAAGATACAATTGGATTTAAATTTGTTAGGCAGCATAAGTGCGTATTTTCCAACACAGTACAGGTGGCCTAATTTACAATTAATTCAGTACATTGTTCTGTATAGCCCATGAGGTTGCAGACATAGCTGAAGAAAGCTTTGTGATAGTCCTTGACCTATGAGGATATTTTTACCTCAAATCTGGCTTTGAAAAAGCTTGTGTAGACTGATAAGGGAGTTTTTACTTTGATGGGCATTACACCACCTAATTTTTGCATTGATTTTCTTCCTTTTGTTGCACAACCCATAACACTCAACCTCTTAGTCCAAGAAATCTGGACAAAGCCTGACAAAATGAGGGGACAAAAGCCCAAAAATAAGGACAGATTTTAAATACTGCTCTTATAAACTTAGAAAGTTGATAAAGTAACAGGGTTTGTGTTAACATACATTTTCTGAAGGATTTGAAGTCTGAAACTGAAATGTTTGTCATTATTTGATGACCACAATTCTTAGATAATCCCAGTGATTTGCCAGAAAGCCACAACTTTTGTGAAGATAGACCAAAAACATAATGCAAAAATCTGGACATTCTGAAAAAATCTGGACAGTTGAAAGGTATGGTACAGACTCTTGTTGTTTGTATTCCACCAGGCTGGTTTGTTTTTTGAGTTAGTCCTGCACTTGTTATGGAATGATGCAGTTGTCTCTATGCAGCTGTTAATGTAATTATAAAGGTTTCCATGAACAATTTGGAATAAGCAATGGTGTTTTCAGGATTTGGGGAGCTTGGAATTTTACCAAGATATTATTAATAGTAGGCAGATTGCCTTATAGTTATTCCTATAAGTTCCAGGGTTAGTTGGGGTTCCAGGTTTTGTTTTTATTTCAATGGAGATAGCTTTATTATCTGAACTGACCAGTGAGGATAGTACATTTTGAATGGTATAATATTATCCCATGTTTCTGAGGCCCACTTCAGGGATGTGCAGATCAGAGTGTGTGATATACCTTTAAGAAATATTCCAGTCAGTGGGTACATGCATATAAGTACTGAGCACGTGCAAGCAAGAATGCCATTTTGAGTGAGCAGCTAGAGTGAGAGCATGCATGTATGTAGTCAGTCAGACAGTTCGTTTAAGTTCAATGTTCCAGCTATCCATCCTGATGTGTTTGTATAAAATAAACTACTTAAACGAACACCCAAGCCTCAATGTCTTCTTAATACACATAAGAAGAGTGACAGATATTTGCACCACTAGTGCATGTATGGATTAGCTGGTCCTGGGGTTACAAAGTCCAGAAATAACTGGGCATGGAAATTAGGGGTCATGTATGATTTTTAACCTATAGTGGGTTAGTAAATCTCAGCAATGAATATTATGTTGGGCTGACTGGGGAATTTATTTTATTTTATTTGTATTTATATTTGTTTACCAGGGTACTGCACCAATCAATTTTGATCAATTTTAGATTCAGCCTGGGTGAAATGCAAAACATTTTGCAAACAATAAATACAGCAAGTAGTAGGTCAGACTAATTAAACAGAAAAAAATGTGTTTGTGTATAAACACACACACATATATATATATATATATATATATCTAGATATATATATATATATATATATCTATATATATATGCATATATATATATATATATATATATATATATATATATATATATATATATATATATATACATATATATATATATATACACACACACACACACACACACACACACACACACACACACACACACATTCTAGTAAACAAACACAGTGCAGTGTACACTCAAGCACAGTGTGATGTAAATATATACATTAGTTTCTAAATTGAGTCAATCTTCAATGAATCTTGAGAGAGAAGAAGAGACTCTGAAAGGAGATAGGTAAAGTGATACATCCTGTGTTAAGTAGAAGCATTTAGCTTGGATGAAGATTTTTTTTTTGAGTTGCATTCTGAATTTGGAATTGGTGTTGATTTCCTTAATGCCGATGAGGAAAGCTTGCCAAAGAGTAGCTGCCTGAGAGGAGAAAGGATGGGCATTGTTGTGCAGATTGGTTCTAGGGACAATGAGAGTTGCTGTGGCTTGTGAGTGATATCAGGTTGAATGATGAAGGTTTTTTTCATGAAGTCTGAAGGGGAGTAAATGTGTGGAGCTGGAGTAGTTTATACAGTTGAGACCCTAAAAATAGGTTAGATCTTTGTTTTATGGGTAGCCATTTGGCTTTTTCTAGGGCTATACTGTGATGCTCTCCAAGAAATGAGATTGTAATGAATTGGCACATGCTGTTTGAGTTTGCCTGGAGTGTGACAATGTTTTTCTTGAAGGCAAAAGCAAAAATTGGGAGGCCGTATTCAAGTTACGAAAAAAGAACTCCTTTGCAAAATGGTTGCTCTATTTAGTGACTGATCAAGCCATAGTCCTAAGTATTTGAAGGTGAAGGTTATCTTTGTGGAATGGCTGTGTATTACAAAGAAAGTTAAAGAGTCAGATGCTTATACATTTTCTGAAGGGTTTCAAAAAGCATAGTTTTGTTTTTGATGGGGTTGAGGAGTAGTTTATCGTTTATGAGCCATTGGTGAAACTCATGCAAGTATGACTGGAGTTGGCATTGAATGTTGGTGTAAGAGAGTGAGCTGATTAGTGAAGGACTGTGCTATCAGTATAGAGGGTAAGTGGGAGATGGGGGAGGTAAAAAGGAAGCTTGTTAAAGAATATGGAGAAGAGGAGGGTGGCAAGAATGGATCCATTAGCAACAGATGCAGATTCATATTGGGAGGATTCTGTTTTAACTCTGAAGTGCCTGTCAATGATGACATTTTTAAACCACGGGCAGCATCTAGACTGATACCAATTTCAGTTACTTTGTTTTGAAGAAGATCATGGTCAATGAGGTCAAATGTCTTGTCAAGTCTATAAATAGGGCACCTGTAATGACACCGCTATCAGAGTTTATCAGGATGTCATCAATTAGGGACCAAAGTGCTGTCATAGTACTTTGTTCAGGCCAGAATCCATGGTGTTTGGAGGAGAGAACGTGGTACTGCTGCATATAAATTGAGTTGGGTGTAGACCACCTTTCAAGAAGTTTGCCCAGAACTGGGAAGATGGATATTTGATGGAAGTAAAAGGCATCTTTTGGATTGGTTTGTTCTGGGAGAGGTTTAATTATGCTGTTTTCCAAATTTGTGGCATGATGTTTTATGTGAGACATAGATTATATATGTGGGTGACAGGAAGACATAGATGCTCTCTGCAGTAATATATGAACCAGGTGTTTATGTTATCAGATTCAGGAGGGGTGTCAGTGGAAATATTTTCAAGCTGAATAGAGACTTCCTTGGGATATATGCATTTTAAGTGCAATAGGAGGATGAATGGTAGTGGGATAAGCAATGCATGATCTGTGGGAGATATGGAGGTTATTGATGGGAGGTTGCTAAATTCTTTAAGGAAAACTTTTGCAGAAAGCTTTGTCATACCACACTTAATGGTATTTGCAGACAGTGTATTATGAGGAGGTTCTCTTCCTGTAAGTAGGTTAATCTCTTTCCAAAAGAGCTTGGGAGAATGTAATAGGGAAATTTGTTCCTTTGTTTGGAGATCTGTTTTGTGCCTTCTGATGGACTTCTTGGCTAAGTTTCATAAGACTATGAAGGTTGTCAGTTGTGGGAATCTGTTTCCATTTTTTCCATGCTTCATCCCTTAGAGTTAAAAGATGTTTGAGGTCATTGGATAGTCATTCAGTTTTGGTTGGTTTATAAAGCCTGCGGATAATAGGGAAGAATTTGCCTTGATGCTGGAGTAGAAAGTTGGTTCTAATTGTGGGCTGTGAGAAAGGTTCTGAGTTTGTCAATATTTGTGCTACTCTGGTTTCTGAAGGATTTGAATATTAATGATAGTTTTATAGGATGGTTGACAATTGTAAAGGTGACTTGGCTGTGGTTGCTTAGTGATTGTGGCCGAATGTTTATTTTGGAGATGGAGTTTGGTATGCTTGTAATAATCAGGTCAAGTGTGGGGCATTTGAAGAACCTGAGGTTAGGTCTTATTGGTTCTTTTATGAGCTGTAGGAGACGTAGGTCTGATAGGAAAGTACCCATTTCAGATAAAAGACGTCCAAAATAATTAAGAGTGAAGTCACCTAGAAAGATTATTTTATTGTTTTTGGGACAGTTATTAGGGATGTTAGTGATAGGCTATAGCGATCAGTAGAGGTTTGCCTTTGTGAGTTAGAAATTTTATGAGAATCCAGTTAGGACCAGTTTCTGAGGATGTTTCTGTAGGTAAACACTTTTAGATTTAGGTTATTTCTGTACATAGACAGCTTTCACCTGATGGTTTGCCTGGTCTCATATCACTGACATACCTGTAGGAGGTTAGAAAAAGTTGCAAGTTAGGGGAGTCTTTTTTGACCCAGGATTCAGTGACTGCTAAAATGTTTGATTTGTGCTGGGAAATAAAAGCACTTATATGGTCTAGCTTATTTCTGTTGCTATGTGCATTGAGGAAGGCACAGGCCTGTAAAGAAAGACAGTAGTTCTGATGTTGAGGAAACAGAGTTATCGGGCCTGGGTTAGGTTCAGTGTTACTCTTTAGAAGGAGTATAAAGATAAGAGAGGATAGTCTGAAGGAGGTCTTCAGTGTTTTTAGGCAAAGAGAATAATGTTTCTGAATCTTAGTAATCATATAGAAGAGTGAGCTGATGAATAAGCTTGGTCTGATTACTGGGGGATTGTGGTGGTAGTTTGTTGGCAAATAAGTTAAAGTAGTAAATATGCAGTGATATGATAATTGGTTGTGTAAGTGATTCATAAAGATGTTTGTTATTGGTTTAATGGTTAGTGGCTTAAGTGTTTTCCTTCTCATTTGCTTTTCATTTGCTAAGGTGCCTGTGAGAAAGGTTTTGGTAGAATCCGCTGCACATCTAATGTTTGTTTAGACTATGAGGAGAGACCCAGGTAGCTTAGCAAGAAAGTGAAAATGCTTGTTTTTTTTTTTTTTTTAACTTGCTGTTCCCTTGCTAATGTGCTTGTCGGAAGGGTTTGGGCAGAATCCTTTGCACATTACATGTTTCTTTACAGTGTGAGGACACAGCTATGTAGCTTTACAAGAAACTGAAATACCTTAAGTTTTTTTTTTCTTCTCACTTGTTTTTCCTTTCATAAGGTGCATGTGGGAAGACTATGGGTGGAATCCACTGAGCAGCTGATGTTTGTTACAGTGTGAAGACGTATTCAGATAGCCTAGTGAAGACTAATTCAGATAGCCTGGTGAAGACGGATTCAGATAGCCTGGTGAAGACGGATTCAGATAGCCTGGTGAAGACGGATTCAGATAGCCTGGTGAAAACGGATTCAGATAGCCTGGTGAAGATGGATTCAGATAGCCTGGTGAAGACTGTAGTGTTTTTTTCCTTTGCTTGTTTTTCTTTTTTAAGATGCCTGTGGGAAGAGTTTGGGTAGAATCCACTGCACAGCTGATTTTTGGTTACAGTGTGGAGATAGACCCATGTAGCTTGGCAAAAACATTAAATACCTTACTTGTTTTTTATTTTTTTTTGCTTTTCCTTTCCTAATGTGCATGTAGGAAAAGTCTGAGGAAAATTCACTCCACAACTAGAGTAAAGACATACATATGTAGCTTATCAAACAAGTGACGTACCTTCACTTTCCTTTTTTGCTTGCTTTCATTTTCTAATGTGCCTGTGGGAAGACCTTGGGTAGAATCCCCTGTACAGCTGATGTTTCTTTACATTGTGAGGACAGACAGGGGTAGTTTGGCAAAGACAGGAAATACCAGAAATGCCATACGTATGTTTCTTTTTGCTCACTTTACCCTTGTTAAGGTGCCTGTGAGGACGGACACAGGTAGCTTGGCAAAGAAGAGAAACACCTTAAGTGTTTTTGTTTTGGCTTGCCTTTCCTTTGATAAGGTGTTTGTGGGATGGGTTTGGGTATAACCCACTTCACAGCTGATGTTGCTTTACATTGTGACGACAGACCCAGGTAGCCTGGCAAAGAAGTGAAATACAATATTTCTTTATTCTGCTTGCTTTTCCTTTGCTAACGTGCCTGTGGGAAGAATTGCACAACAGATGTTTGTTTCAGTGTGAGGACACAGCCACGTAGCTTGGCAAATAACTTGACTACCTCAAATGGTTTTGTTTTTGCTTCCATTCCTCTGCTAATTTTTCTGTAGAAAGAATTGTGTAGAATTCTATGTAGAGCTGATTTTTGCTTACAGAATGAAAAGATACCCATGCAGTTTGACACATAAGTATAATACTTTGTTTTTTCTTTTGCATGCGTTTCCTTTGCTGATGTACTTTTGGGAACAGAGTCACATAGCTTGAGACAGAAGTGAAATCCTTTTTTTTTTTTTTTTTGCTTGGTTTTCATTTGTCCAAGATTGGTACAGCTCTACCTGCCTTTGTGAAAATAGCAAGCCATTAACCATGCTGTGACAAATATCTTACCTTGATCATTAACGTACATGGAATGTCACTCATGTACCACTTATATAAATAGTTTATCACCTTTCACATAATTTTTCTTTACTAATTCCATAACATTGCCATTGAGCCACATTCATAAAGACCAGTTCAAACAATATAAATCTTTGCATCACTGTCATCACATCTGCACCAAGGCTGGGTGCACATTTAATAAAACAAAGTTAGATGAGAGTTACATATTTAACAAAAAACAGAGAGACCTTGGATGGATTAAATGTTCGCAGCCATGTGTTTATTGCCAATTACTGCCAAAAATGTTTCCTAATAGAAGCCAATTATTTTAAGATGTGCACAAGGCAGGAATATGGGGGGGGGTTCCAGTTATCTATTTCATAGCATTGCCCTAAACCTACAGGACAAACAGCATTGTCAATATCTGGCCCTTCTGATTCATCATACCCACATCATGATAGCTTATTCACAATTCTTCACCTTACAGTCTGCCAAGAGGCCATTGCCGGGCTGATAAGTCCCCTGGCAACAATCCCTTGGGGTTGTCTGGCCTCTGGAGGATCAGCTAAGGACTGCCCACTTACCTTGGCCTCTCTTACCTTGCCTGCCTTCTGCCACAGAAGGGAGGAATATTCCTTCCTTCTGCTAAGCACATCTCATACTATTCTAAGTGTAGGCCCTTCAGTGCTAAACCTGCTTGCAATTCCCTATAAAATACCTGCAGGCCATCTTCAGATAAATGAATCCCATCCCTATCGTACCTGTCTGAATGCCCGGGTGAGGATGTGCAACCAGTTAATGTTCCTTAACAACTTATCCATAGTATTATTAATCCTCCATCTCATTCTTTCATAGGTTCATAGGTTTATAGGTAGGTACTAGTCTATCGGCCCTAGGGCCTATACAAGCCGAGCCAAAAAGGTACCCTGGCTTTTGCCACCCAAGAAAATTATTTAGCTGTGCCCCTGTCAAGCAGAACCACAGAGGTGATCCCCGGGGTGAATTTCCTATTTCCCATCCAATCATCAAGATTTTTCTTAAAGAGAGCTAATGAGGAGCTTTGCTTGATATAGATAGGTAGTCTGCTCCAGAGTATGGGAAGTCTCTGGGACAGGAATCTATCCCTCCAGCATGTCCTGTTTATTGTGGTGAGAAGGTTTAGGTTCCTAGAGCATGTAGCTTGGAGAGATTGGGATTTCTTTAGGTGGAGCATGTCCAACAGCTCAGGGTCTGACATAGCTTTGTATGTTGGCAGAGATCACCTCTGAGTAGGCAATATGTGAAGGATTAGAGCTGGAGTTTTTTGAGACGATCTTTGTATGGCATCTGTTTAAGGCCAGTAATCCTCTTTGTGAGGTATTTCTGTGGCCTTTCCAGTTGTTGTAGATGTCTTGTGAGGTGCATACCAAAAGGGGCATTGTACTCTATCATGGGTCTGATGAGTGATGAGTAGAGGGGAACAATGACCTCTTTTTTCCTAGATGAGAAGCCTTTTGTGATGAGATGTGCCACGTAGAAAGATTTCCTGACTTCTGTGGCAATGTGTTTATCAAATGAGAGGCTACTGTCCACCTGTGTTCCAAGGTCTCTTATCACACTTTCGGTGTTAAGTAGACTACCACCTATGTGGTAGCTCATGGGTAAAGAGTTTTTACCAAAGGGGATGACAATGCACTTTTTGGCATTGAGCTTGAGGTCATGGCGCTGACATCAAGCATCTGTCTGTGTGAGGCCCTACTGTAGGACGTCCACATCATTTGGGGACTCAACTATTGCTCCCAGTTTGCAGTCATCTGCAAACTTCATTAGCCAAAGGCCATCTGTGCTAGCCTGTACTTCAGAAAAGTAGATGCCAAACAGGAGAGGACCCAGGACTGAACCCTGATGTATTCCACTTGTCACTGGTCTGAGGTCGGATTTGGAGTCTGCTACTTTCACAGTGTGGGTTCTGTCAGTGAGCTAGTTGGCAACCCATCTTGTGACATAGAGATTTATACCTAGTTTTGTGAGTTTATTTATAATTCCAGAGTGGGGGATGGTATCAAAAGCCTTGGCAAGATCTAGATAGGCTGTGTGAACCACCTTACCCTCGTCTACAGCTTTGGTGACTGCTTCAAAGAAGTCATTCAGGTTTAGGATACATGATCTGCCTTTTACAAAGCTGAACTGGGTGGGGTCCAGAGTTTGGAGGTTACCAATGTCTTTATTTATACGTTCCATGATGATACGTTCCATGGCCTTGCAGACTAGGCTCATTAGGCTAATGGGGCGGTAGTTCCTGGGGTCTGTGGTGGCTGCTTTGTGGAGTGGGATAACAGTCACCGTACACCATTCAGTGGGCACAAAGCTTGAAGTGCAGCTGTGACTGAACATGGTGCTTAGATCGGGTGCCAGATCATTCTGTAGTTCATGTAGAACGCAGCCTGGGATGTTGTCAGGATGCATAGATGCTGTGTTCTTGGCTTTGGAGAGTGAGGTTTTTACCTGTGCAGCCGTGATTTCAGGAACTTTGCATTCTTCCGGTATAGACATGGGCCCTTTAGGGGGTGAGGGGGGGTAAAGTTAGCACTGAACCTATCTGCCAGGGTGTTGTCAATATCAGTTGGTTCTGTATATTTAGTGCCATTGTGCTGTAACTCAGAGCAGATCTGAGTGTTGCCATTGAGATTCTTGACATAGCTATAGAATGCTTTGTGGTTGTCTTTAAAATCAGTGGCGATTTTGTTTTCATAACTAGCTTTGGGTGATTTTATGAGGGATCTCAGTTTCTTACTGAGGCTGACCAGGGAGTTCTTCCAGTCATGGGATTTTACTCTTTTTTGCAACAGTTTCTTTCTTCTGTTATAGTTTGTTTATGGCAGGGGACCACCAGATTGGCTTCCTTTTTTTGGAGGATAGCATCTTGGTTCTGTTAGGGATAGCACAATCCATGCACTCATGTAGGTGCTTATAAAGTGCCTTTGTGTATGATTCAGCAGTCGTACCTCTATTGTCTGGCTGCATGAGTGTCGTGAAGTTTGCCACTTCTGTCTTAAGAAGTGTGAAGTTGGCTTTGGAGAAATTTTTTACTGCGGTTTCCTTAATGGGGGGTGGGGGTGGGATGTGGATGTCTAGGCTAATTAGCTTGTGGTTGGATCTGACCAATAAGGAGATGACCTCTGGTGTGGTACACCGGTCGCCCATGTTGGTAATGACCAAGTCCAGGATATTGCTGCCCCTGGTGGGGGTGTGGATAAGTTGATCCAAGGTGTTTGAATTTATGAATTCCAAAAAACGTTGAGCAAAAGAGTTAGTGCATGAGTATTTTTCCCAGTTGAAGGTGGGGTAGCTCAAATCTCCCAGTATTAGGGTGTTGGGTTGTACCCTAATATTTTCCAGTGTTTCAAGAAATGTGGAGTGGGACTCCTGGGGCATGATGGGGATCTGTAGCAAGTTACAATTTGGATTGCGGTCTTGCCCAGAGTTAGTTGCACTTAGATCATCTCAGATGCGCTATGCTGAGCAACTAGCCTGGAGGTGTGGGTATCTTTGATGAATATGGACGCACCTCCAACTATAGTGTTTCGGTCCAGGTTAGGTGGCTGAAAGGTGTGGTATGAATTATAGCCCAGGGTGCTCTCTGGAGCCTGAACCAGGTCTCAGTCACTGCACAGATGTCGATTTTCTCCATTTTTAGGAGTGCCTCGAGTGAGTGCATTTTGAAGTTTAGACTTCTAGCATTGAGTAGCATTACCCTCAGATTTTGCTTGCGTGTACCTGTTACGGTGGTGGCTTTGTCTTTTGAACCTTGCCTAAAAAAGGCACTATAGGGGTGGCAAGAGCCTTAGCCAGTATCCAGAATCCCAAGGGTGACAGGTGCAAGCCATCTCTGGCAAACATCGTGGTCTGTTGATCATGTCATCCCCTTAGAATGACACCAGAAGCTTAACCAATTGTTGAAGTCAATTATTTTGTCCTTGTACTGTGGTATCATTCTGGGTGATGGCAGGATGCTACTCAGGGCTAGGGTCATACCTGCCTGGGCTACAAGATCGGAGAGCTCCTCCATGTCTCTTTTAATGTAGTCCAGAGAGGTACGTCTCAGGTCAATCACAGCAACATGAACAATGACAGAGTCATATTTGTACTTGTGGAGTGACTTAAGTGCATGTGTTATGTGGCAGATCCTGGCACCCGACAGGCAGCTGACTGTAACTTTCTCCTTGTTCAGCCTGGTAAGTGGGACATCAGTGTGCCTGACTATTGAGTCTCTGATGACTAAAGTATTTGGTACGTTGTTTTGCCTTAGGGGCTGTTTTTGGGTGGCACACTGGTGTTGTGAGCTATGTGTCATTTTGGTGGTAATTAGTGTTTGTTTGCATATCAGCTTCGGAGGTCCTCGTTTCTTGGGTAGGTTAATGTTAAGGGCCTCCGCATATGTGGGTTTCATGTTACCATGTTTGGGTCTTGATGGTGTGGGTTCTGTAGGGCTATGTGTTGCTTGAGGTGTAGTGCAAATGTTTACCTTCTCCTCTTGACTGTCTAGCACAGTCTTGCCTGGGGAGAGCTTTGCTTCCAGTTTAGCTATGTAATTACATCTCTCGCAAGCTGTAGTATTTGATGGTAGGAGGAGAGGGTTGTCTGTGTACATGAGGCAATTGCTACATTGCCCCAGTATGCCCAGATTCACTAGGTGGACAGAAGAAATCACTGGAAGATGACCCTTGGACATGACTGGTTTGGTGCTTTTTTAGTACAAGAGCTGTTTTTCCTTTCTTTGGCAAGTAACTTGCAGGTCAGGTTCTTTAGTGCTTACAATTTAATTTTAGTGCTTGTATTAGTTTATGGCTTCTTTAGTGCTTTCTAGCTGTACTAGAGCAAGTGCTAGTCACAGGAATTCAGATTTTAGTGCTACAACTGAAACAGCAAGTTCTAAAGGAAAATTTGAAGAGTCGACTTTCTGGCACCGGGAATACATTAACTCTAGCTGAGCAGCACTGCGAGGTGCACAAACCCGGGCAAACACGAGTTTTAAAGCAGGAAGTGTAAAGGGATAGAAGCAGCCCAAAACGGCCAATAGTGCAACAAACTAGAGCTGGAAACCACTCCCCTAGCAATAGATAGGTTGTTCAGAGCTTACCACTGCCACTGATAGGCTGCAAGACTACCCTCTATCCCTGCAAGGTCTGGTCCACCCCCAACAAAAACATAGTCCAGAAATCAGCAAATCTGGGATCTGGACTATACTGGTTTAAGGAAAGGCGGGAAATGAGGAGGCAAATAGGATTTTTGTAGAAAGTAGATTTTTTTTTTTTTAGAAGTAAGGAAGTAACAAAAGCACAAACAAAATACTCTTACAAAGCTCTAAAAGGCTAGCGCACATGAGTGTGTAGCCTGTAACAGTAAAATACAATCTGAAACAAATGATATGGCAAAGTGCAATGTGCAAATATGGCAGAAATGCAAGTAAATAATTTAACACAGTTGTAAAACACGACCAGGTGCAGCAACCAAAAACAAGCAGAATACAGATCTTTTTATCAATTTAAGTCTCTATCTCTCCTTTCTGCTGCTGTAATTCTCTGCTGGATGCCCCACAAGGATCTGCAGAGGAATATACAGCTTTAATGGACCTAGCCACCCTCTACCTTCTTCTCTGTACCACTTCTGACCAGCAAATAATAGCTTGTGGCCAAAACTTATGCATGCAAGTTACCTCTTGTATCATCAAATCAATTAGTTCTTTTATTGGATGCTGACAGACATTACCTCCCTAAATACAACATAATGGCTGTAGGAGGTTTATCACTTCTTGCTGCTTGCTGTAATAGTGCCCTAAGTTGATGCCACCACATACCTGATGCCCCAAATCAGACTGCCTCAAAAGAAACTTGATTTCCTCTTTGAAAGGCTGAGACCAACCTGCCCTGAACCCAGTGATGGAGCCCCCGAATAAAAAAATGAACAACTATCCAAATGTATTTCTGGTCCGATGATGTGTGGGCTGAAACACAAAAACAAGAGTTAAAGTCATTTACACCTTACATAGCTTTTATAAGCATTGGACTTCCATCTGCCCAACCTCTTAATTTCGGCATCTGAACCCCCATTGGGTATGTGTATGATGCTGCACCTATCCGAAAAGAATGTAATGTGTACCTATCTGTGTCTAAGCCACATGACTTAAATGGGTCGTTTAAAACTGCTCTCACCTGACACTGTGTTAAAGGATCACCTTGTTGATGACAAAAGAATGGACCCTCCAACATACCCCTATAGCTGCAGTACACCAGCACTACTTTAGTTAAGTTCATTCCAAACTCTTTGGGGTAAACACTCTTACCCACTGACCTTTCCCTTCTTGATCTGTTTTGGATTTAGCCATGTAAACCCAAATGTCCTCTCCAAGCATGTGTACATGTGCTAAGGGCAAAATTATCTGTTGGCCTTTCTTCTTGTTTGGTTGAACAATTTCTGACCATCTAAATGCCCCACAAAAAGCCAGTAAAAAGGCAGTAATGCTACCTCATAAGAAGAAAAAGAAATATCTGCAATGGCAAGCCATAGTTTGCATAATACTGCTCATCCTATGGGGTACCTCTTTTCTAGCATCCTGTGTGTTTGCCTCCCCCAGCCTTTAAACATTGACCCTTCTTGAAAGGACTTGGCTTAATCCCTTAAACCTAAAGACTGTGGAAACCAATTCAGAGCTGATAATGTGCTTCTTGCCCTCCCCAAACTCCAACCTCTTTCTTTCATTACCAAAATGAAATCCCAGATTTGGTAAGGTGGATTTGGCCACTGGCAAACCTAGTCTGCAAAAATTGCTGTATACATTTATTATACATTACCCTTGTCCTTCCACTGAGGGCATTACACATTAGCCACCATCCTCGTCTGCCCATAGAGCCCATAATTGATCTGGCACTCGAACTGGAGTAGGTTTTGCATTTGGAGCCGGCAACCTGAACCGGAGAATGAGAAAGGGAATCTGCTAATGAGTTCTGAATACCTGGTATGTGTTGTGCCTTAACTGTGGCATTTAACATTAAGCACTTGAACATAAAATCTCATCATCCTGCCTAACACTCCCTTAATCCCCATCTGACTGTTCACTATATGTACTACGCTGTTGTTATCACAGCGAAGTCATACCACTCTATCTTTCATCTGTTCCCCCATATTTCCAAGGCTTCCACTACTGGAAAATATTCCATCTCTGCAATTGAAATGCTTAACTTGTTTTCACTTGACTCGTCTATGTTGCACTGAACCACTGTCCTTGAAAATAACCACTGAAACCAATTCTCCCCCCCGCTCCATCTGTAAACACCTGAGGTGGAGGTTAGTCTTCTCTCTCCTGCCAAACTGCTACCCCATTGTAATCTGCTAAAAAACTCAACCACACCCCTAAATCATCCTTCATTCCTTGTGAAACCCTAATTCAGTGGTGCGCTTCTGTGCATCCAGACCCCTTGGCAGCCAACCACCTCATAAATGAATGCTCCACAGGGATCACTATGCATGCAAAGTTCATCAACCCTACTAATTCTTGCAACTGTTTAAGGGTTATCTTATTCTGACTTAATACATGACTTAAAACTATATGTAACACACAATTGAGCCAAACAGTGTAAAGTCCACTAGTAATCCTGAAAACAAACACTGCCACGGCTGAAAATCACTTCTTCAAAGTTTTTATTCACATTTACAAACGATTGAGTGCTTTCTTCCCTTCATTAAGGGATTTTATCAGAATCTACATTCATTCCCCATTTCCCCATTAAATACTTTATTCAATTAGTGATGTCACATTAAAAAATTGATAGGATGTATTTAAAGTGCAAGTACATATTAAAACCATCTTTAAAATCTTTTTGTTAAAAAAACCTGTTAAATGTAAAAATTACAATTCTCATTTTCATTTAATTATGTAAAACCATGTCATTTCATTTCATAAAATCCAATTTTTTATTTAATAAAGGCTTTATAGAAATAATTTCATTTAAGCCTGGGGTTAGACTTGCTTGTAATTTAATTTGCCGTTTTGTTTCCCTTTCTTCTATATATGTTCTGTAGTCCCTACCCATTGACGTAGTGGAATTATTTACATCTATTCCCAAACACGAAGGCTTAGAAATCTTTAGGGACTGTCTACACAAGAATACCACATTAGAGAAAGACAAAAAAGATCTAGTAGTGGAATTCATGAAAATAGTCTTAGATTACAACTACATTATGTTTGATGGAGAATATTACAGGCAACATAGAGGTGTTGCTATGGGGGCTTCTTGTGCCCCTGTATTTGCCAATCTGGTGCTTTTACAGTGGGAGCAAATAAATGTGTTTAGAAGTGAGTTTTTCCAACATATGAGACTATATGTTAGGTTTTTGGATGACATATTTATTTTATGGAAAGGCCCTGAAAATAGCATTAAAGATTTGGTTCAACATCTCAATGAAAGCACAGGATTCTTAAAGTTTACGTACGTGTATGATAAAAAAGGAATAAACTATTTGGACACATACATAGAAAAGGATACTAATTGTTTTAAATCCAAGATATACAGGAAACCATCCTTCAGCAACTCTTACTTGCAATACTTTAGTGACCATCCGGTCAGACAGAAGAACAGTATAGTCAAAGGACAATTAATTAGGGTAGCAAGAATGACTTCGAAACAGGAAGATTTATGAGAGGAATTAACGAAAGTAGCTTTTATGTTTCAAGAAAGGGGGTACCCAGTTTAAGTGGTAAATGAACATGTTGAGTACATTAGGAATGAATGGGGAAAGAAGTACAAGCACTACTAGGGAACAACAATGCTTTATATAAAGGAAAAGGTACAAAAGATACAGTAAGTAAACAATATGAAAGAGCTATGATTGTTCCATATGGTGGTAATGCAAAAGAGGTAGAGAAAATTATTAACAAAAACTGGGCCATTCTCAGAAATAACCCTAAACTTTGGAACATAGGAGGAAGTAAACCTAACTTTGTATAAAACTATATGTAGCTTTTGTACCTTGTCAATAGGAATCCTTCACTGACCATTCAAGCTAACAATCTCTATGCCTAGAAATGACAATCTGTTTGTTGGGCCCTCTGTTTTATCCATTGCTAATGGCACCCCTAACTCCTTGCAAATCTGTTTAAAATATCTAATGCTCGGTGACACTCCCCAGTGTCTTTCTTCCCCATGAATAAGAAATCATCTAAGTAGTGAATGATACTGTCCTCCCCTAACCTCTGTGCCACCAACTAGTGTAAAAAGGTACTAAACTTCTTGAATGTGGCACAGGTAAACTGAACAGCCCATAGGCATGCATTTGTCCATGTAATATTGACCTTTGAAAAGTAAGCCTAACCATCCCTGTTTTTTTGAAGCTATGGGTAAAAGTCTAGATGTTCTCTCACAGACTTCAAGTTCTTAACAGTACCCCCTTGCTTCCTACCTTTTGCTGGTATCCTAAAACCCACGGTGAACCCTTCTTCTAGCACTGCTGCTGCCTCTCTGTCTGGATACATTTTGAGCCACTCCTTTAAAATGTCCCCTTTTACTGGAGTCAGAAGAGGTCCTGTGTACCCTTTGAAGGAGGATGGCATGTAGAGGCATTTGCTATGGGGGCCTGAGAGATAAAAACATGATTTGGCTGGGTGGTTTACCTTACCACATGCCATGTATTGATGCCTAAATTTACACTGAAACTGATTGCAACAATGACCAAAATTGTACTGATAACACCTCCCAGCTCCCCCATCCATTCTAGCCCACTGACTCTATGATGACCCCAGACAACTGGACAACCCAAACCTATTAAAATTGTACTGGTTAATCAGAAAGCTATAATATATTGTCACAGAGTCCCCACTGGTATTCAGCCAGCATAGCAAACCCAAATCCATCCATGACCATGGCCTATCTGGGTACAATTGCCTCATCGTTCTGTAATCTTCATCATACAGTAGCCATTTCTGACCCCATTAAGCAAAACGCATAGTGGTCACTCTATTAAAATGTGTCCACATGTCTTTTGCTTGGCAGGGCACCTATCCCCTCAAATTTGTGCTTAAACAGAATAGCCAATCACCCAGTGTTCTCATGTTCTTCTTACTAATTTCTTTTTTTTTTTTGGCTACTGGAAGTTCCACCCTGCCATTCTTTTCCTCATCCTCTCTATTCAACAGCAAAAATATGTCCACATAATTCCCATTTGCAATTTCCTGCTTAACTTTCTCACTCAAATGAAATCCAAGAGGCAAGTCTAATGTAACTGCACCATGGTATTTTTCCTGATCTATGTCACCTGTTCCCACTACCTTTAGTGTCTGAACATTCACACCCTGTGGATCTAATCTTTGATCCTCCCCATTTCCTTTCAGTTGTGCTAATAAGGCCCCCCAGTTTGGTCTAAAATTGTGGTATTAGAATGAGGCAACTTTTCATCTACCTGAAACCTTCAGACGGGTATTGCCATGTGGCTTCCCGGCAAGCCTTGATTTACAGGGCTTACTGTGTGACTAACCACAGGCCATAGCAGATAGGCCTTTCCATGTGACTACCTACAGGACCCTGGTCACAAGCCTAGCCATGTGACTATCCACAGCCCCTGCTCGTAGGTCCTGCTGCATGAATACCCCCCAAGCCACTGTACATGCGCCCCACTGTGTGACTACTCACAGGCTTCAGCCAACAGGCTTTGTCATGTGACTAACCCCAACACCTTGTTTCACACAGACTACTCAGAACACACAATGTAAATGTCCCTTTTTTACTGGAACTTCCCTAATTTTGACTGAAATTTCAGCTCTCTCTTAAACCCACCTACAATTGATTAATCATGCTTAGCAAATAACATTAAATTGGAGTCATAGACTTCTTATATTTAAAAAATATTTATTTATTGGCATTTGTTTACCGGGAAAGTCCACTGGGCCAAAGTAAGCCCATTTTTCAGTGGAGGCCTGGGGAGAAAAGCTCCAAGGTAACAATAAGACTTGCATAAAGTTTCAAAAAAAAATTTAAACATGATCAAGAAAATTACATAAAAGAAGTTATGAAAAACTTACATTAAACATTTGTAGAAAATAAACAAAGCTGATATAACATTATACTAACAGCAAAAGTAAAACTGTTATAGTACAGACTAACACAATACAAGGCAAAACAAAACGTTTCAATGTTATACTGTTATGAGCACCAAGGAATGCATGTAAATCTAGGCATTACATAGAGCTAACAATAAGAGGAATACTTTGTGAAGGAGAAGGAAGGAGGAAAGAAAAGGGGAAAGAGAGAATGGGGTGTCAGAAAAGTAAGTAGGAGGGACAGTAAGAAACAAAGATAGGAGAAAAGGAAGAATGAAGTAAAATGAAAGTGGAAGGAGAGAAAGGAGAGGGTGACAGTGGTTAGTGAGCTAGCAGATAGCAAGAGGAGGAACTGAGGAGTTAAAAGGTCATTAGGAATTACCAAGAAAACAAAGTTGGAGCAGGAACTAGTTAAAAACAGATTTAGGTTCGGTTGGTAGAATTAAATAGTGACAGAGGATGGAATTGAACAGTTACATGTCCAGTTGGAAAGCAGATGATTACATACTGCAGCTTTGAAGTTAGAAGGGCTTTATTGTATGCGGATAAATGTAAGGTAGATTATTCCATATTCTGGCAATATTCCAAGAGTATAATAACTGGCCTGCAGGTAATTTGGGTTTATGACCTTGAAGATGATATTGGTGTTCAGAATGCAGAGGCCTAACAGGGGTTGCAAAGGATGAGTAGGGAGGTAAGGGCAGGGCAGTCTTGTGGTTTATGAATGAATTTGTGTGTAGTTGTGAGCTAAAGGAGTAATAGGTAGTGGGGTAATTCAAGCCACTGTAATTTTTTTAAAGCAATACAGTGATTAGTAGAATGGCAACTGTTTGCAGGAAATTTAGAAATCTTGCTATACCATGTTTCTAGTTTTGTTTTCAAGGAAGACTGCAGGTTGGTTAGTAAAGGTGCACCATAGGTTAGTCAGGGTAACAGGCAAGATACTCCTAATACTTATTTAGTTGGGAGGGAACTTACTGTGTCTATAGAGTAATCCCAGTTTTTTGTGGGTCCTGCTTACTGGGACTGGGCAAGCTCCTAGATGTCCAGGAATGCATCAAAGGATGAATAAAAATGTATGCACAGGTTATGCAGTTCAGTAACTCTCTACTTGATTATATAAACAAAAAAAATAAAGAGATAGAAGGTGCTCTCTCCAGTCAGTGGGTTGAACTACTGGCATAATCCAAAGTAAATGAAGAAGCAAAGAGAATACTACCAGAGTTAGAAGCGACAAGAGAACATGCAGAAGATTTTGAAATAAGAAGATGGAGCCAGATGAAAAAATTGAGGTAAATGAATATACCAGAGTATTTGATGTACCACTAGTTCTGGGGATGTTGGCCTCAATTTCTCTCACAGGCAAAAGTCTCAGATATTTCAAGGATGGAAAGATTGTCGTCAATATGTAACAAACTAGCAGAGTGGAAAGGAATGCACAAAGACCAACTGTAACTTGAGAGAGCACAGAGTTTTTGCAGGACCTCAGCATGTCAAGCATATCCCACGGCCCACTGCTATAAAACTACAAAGATGCACATTGAAATAGAGAATATCACGGCTGTGAAAAGCAGGCAAACAGCTCAAGGTTGGAAATGAATACATTGGCCACAACAACTCTAGCGACATGTGTTGGATAAAACAGACTTATCCTCCGCTTCAAAAAATGTAAGAAGGCTACTGTCAGGTTCAAGTTGATATACCCAGACACTTTAAGAGGTTCCCCCCACTTGGAGTGAATTTATTTTTAGAACCAAAAGATGCTGCAAATCAAGAAAGATGCACATCAGGTGAGGGACTTAACAATAATCCAGGACTGGGCAAGCTGCTAGAAGGCAAGCAGAGAAATGATTCTTAAAACCAGTTCCAGTGTTTAAACAACAATCAACAGGCAAAAGGAAGCTCAAAAGCACCAAACAGATCCTAGATCTCTTGGGAGCTGATAAACTGCAGGAGCTGTGGAGTAATGATTATCAGCAAGAAGACTAGTAAAAGCACCCTTCATTTGTGTTCTGTTAAGTTGTCAGTGTCTCCAGTTAATAATATTAATATAAGAAAATGCCCCTGATTGCCCCAGATTTCTGAATTTTCCCAAGGCCTCAGCTCACAGGCCCTGCCATATGGCTCCCTGCAGGCCTCAGCGCGCAAGCCCTGCCATGTGACCATGGCTTGTCATATCATACTCCTTGTGCATCCACACAGGCCCCAACTTGATAGACTTGCCATGTGTTTCCTCACAGCCCCCAGTTCCTTAGCCTTGTTATGTGATTCCTCACAGGCCCAGCCATGGCCTTAGTTGTAGGCCTCAACTAACCCTAACATTATTATTTTTTTTAATAATTAACTGCCAGTTACTGCAATATCATATTAAAATGTTTCTTTGTTAATAGTTTGCTAAGTACGTTCTGCAGTTCATCTCTAACTCCAGGCCTCCCTAGGCCTGTGTCCTCCCTAGGCCTGTGTGCCTTAATTGATTCTCCCCTTAAATAAGCCTAAAGTCAATAGTAAAACCTGCTTAAAGTACTAATTAAATCATTTTCTGTCATTTAAGTTTTATCTGAATGCCCTGCAATTACAAATTTAATTACTAGACGGCTTGTAATCTAAAAAGTAGGCCTTCCAAATTAAAACCGAATTTGAACACAAGAAAAATAATTCAAATTACACCAATTTATCTTAAAAAACTGCCTACATGCCCTTAAGCACCATATCCTTAAACTTAAACACCAGTAACTAACCATTTCCCAGGTATATGACATTAAAGTTCCCAAACTGAGTCCCAGACAAAATCAAAAAGGTCCCTACCTTGTAGAGATCAAAAAGACTTATTCCTTTGTTCCCAGCCTTTTCAATCTTTCCCCAGGACAGCCCAGCCCACCCTAACCCTCCTAACCTATCTTGACCCTACCTGTTCCCCACCTTCCCCTCCCACACTAAAACCTGAGTCAAAGCTGACCTGCCTTGGAAAAATGACACCTTGCAGTAACTGGCTAGCCAGCTGTTGTTATTTAAGTACCTGTGTGAGGAGTCTGGGTACAATCCACTGCACAGCTTATGGTTGTTTACTGTGTTCACACCTAGGTAGCTTGGCAAAGAAATGAAATACCTTAAATGTTTTTCTTTTTGTTTGTTTTTCTTTGCTAATGTGTCTTTGGGAACAAATTTGGTAGATTCCACTGCACAGCTCATGTTTTCTTACATTGTGAAAACAGATCTATGTAGTTTAGCAAAGAAGTGAAATACCCTAAGTGTTTTTCTTTTCGCTTGCTTTTCCTTTGCTAATGTGCCTGAGGGAAGAGATTGGGTAGAATTCGTTGCACAGCTGATATTTGTTTACAGTGTAAAGACAGACCCAGGTAGTTTGCCAAAGAAGTGAAATACCTGAAGTGTTCCTCTTTTTGCTTCTTTTTCCTTTGTTAAAGTGCCTGTGGGTAGAGTTAAGGTGGAAGCTGATGCTTTTTACAGTGTATGGATAGACCCATTTAGCTTGGCAAAGACATGAAATACCTTTTTTTTTCCTTTTGCCGGCTTTCATTTGACAATGTGCCACTGCACAGCTAATTCTTGTTAACAGTACGAGAACAGATGCATGTAGTATGAGAAAGAAGTGAAATACCTTAAGTTTTTTTTTTGTTGTTGTTGCTTTCTTTTCCTTTGCTAAAGTGCCTGTGGGAAGGGTATGGGTAGATTCCACTGCACAGTTGATGGTTTTGTACTTTGTGAAGGCAGACCTATGTAGCTTCGTAAAGTGAAATACACTGTTTCCATTTTTGCTTCATTTTCCTTTACTAATGGACCTGTGTGGAGAATTTGGGTAGAACCCGCTGCCCAGCTTATGTTTGTTTACACTGTGACAACAGACACAGATTCCTTGACAAAGTTGGTAAATAAAATACAGTTGTGTAAAATTTTACCATAACAGTAGATGTCCTTGCCTTCACCACTGCAGTATTCATCACGTAGGGATTACATGCCATGGAAGCCTGTCATCATGCCAATCTACCAAAGCCTACCATTGCTTTAAGATATGCCAAACATCACCCGAATGCTCCTCTCGCTACGCAGGGAATAAAAGTGATGTTCAGGCATACCATCCTCAGAACTTATTGCCTCAGTAGGAACACCAGTCCAAGGAAAACCAAAGAGAATCTGCACATCCAGGAAGGAAAAAGACTAGGGGGTTGGAGGAACAGAGTGAATACTACAGCGGTGAAAGCAAGGACATCTACTGTTATGGTAAGATTTTACATAACTGTACTATGTCCTTACATTCACAGCTGCACTATTCATCAGATGTGGGAGATTGCCAAAGCTCAAGAAGAAACTTGGGTGGAGTAAGCAGCAGTAAAGCCCTCTAAGAAGCCATGAAGAATGGCATTAGCAAAACCAGCTCTAGCTCTGGAGATACCAACCAACTTCTAGTGTTTGGTAAAAGTATGCATAGAAGTCCAGGTAGCTGCTTCAAGAATAGAATTAGTGTCTAAGCCCTTGGAAAAAGTGCCAGAAGGAGCCACAGCTCTAATAGAATGAGCCTTTAGAGAAGAAGGAAGGCTCTTGCCATAAAAAGTGTAACAAAAAGAAATAGCCTTTGAAATCCAAGTAGAAATAGTTTGCTTAGAAACAGCTACTCTTAAAGACCTACAATGAAAGAAAACAAGCAATTGATCAGATTTTCTGATAGCTTTAGTCTTATCCAAATAAAATCTGAGCATGTCCATGCATGTTCAATGTATGCAGCACCCTCTCACTGTCAGATTGTGGAGAGGAAAAAAAAAGTAGGCAAATTTATAGACTGATTAGGTGACAACTCATTATGTACTGCGGTGGTGGTGGTAGTAAGACGTTGTCCCGTTCGATTCTCAGCTAGAGCATCTTCTGTGTGGAGGCATACGTAAATGGGGCATGCCTTCATTGAAGGTTGTGTCAGGGCTGGTAACCCGGTGTGTAAAAATCCACTACCAATCATTAGCGGACCGGAGTTCCACTGTGGCGACTCCTAACCGGGAAAAGCCGAAAGACTCAAACAAATTAGGTGACAACTCATTAACCACCTTAGGCATGACAGAAGGATTAGTACGCAAGGACATTCAGTCCTCATGGAAAATCAAAAAAGGAGGACAAGCCATAAGGGCTTGCAACTCAGCCACCTATCTGGCAGAAGTAAGAGCTAGCAAAGGAACTGTCATCCAAAATCAATGTTGCAAGGAAGCTGAAACAGCAGGCTCAAAAGGACCCTGAGTTAATTTCTCCAGGACAAAACTAAGATCCCAGGGAGAAGGAACAGGCTTCCTGAGAAGTCTAATATTAAAGATGCCTTTAAGAAATTGCTTAGCCTCAAATCTAGAAGCTAAAGGAGGAGTTAAAGGCAGACAAGCAGAAAGAGCTGATAAGTGGGCCTTAATAGAAGAATAGGCCAACTAGCATTGAGCAACTCACAAAAATAAGAGAGAAACAAAGGAACATCCACAGTAAGTGAGTCCAGGTTATGAGAGACACACCAAATAGTAAACCTCTTGCATCTAGATAGATAGGATTTCCTAGTAGCAGGTTTCCTGGCCTCCTGCAGGACCTACAGCACATCCTCAGAAAAAAAAGTGTTTGTGTGGAAACAAAACCCTATCACCCACATTGTCAGTTGAAGCATGGACAGGTGGGGATGGATGAGAGATTCCATGTCTTGTGTGAGTAAATCCACCCTGTGAGATACCTTTGCTAGATGCAGAAGTAAAGGGAACCAGTGCTGTCATGGCCAAAAACACCAGTCACCAACAAGATTTTGGGAGTATCCTGTTGAACCCTGAACAAGACTTTTAGAATGAGAGGAAGGGGAGGGAATGCATAAAGAAACATACCCTTCCAAGAAAGTGAGAGGGCATGCGACTTCCACAGCAGAGGACCTGAGACTCTGGCACAAAACAGAGGAAGATGAGTGTTCAGAGGGGAGGCAAAGAGATATATTTGAGGAATACCCCACGGGTGAACAATGTCCTGAAACATATCCCTGTGAAGCATCCATTTGTGGGATTGAGTGAAGGACCTGCTCAAAGTGTCTGCCACAATGTTCTGATCTGAAGGAATATAAACTGCCTGAACAGTTGTTTGATACTTGACAACAGATCCCATACCAGAAGTGCTGACCAGCGAAGAATATAGTCTCTTGTTCCCCCCTGTTTGTTGGTATAACACATAACTGTGGTATTGTCTGTGAATACCTTGAGAGGCTCCAAGAGAGAAAAGAGGATGAAAGGCCTGAACAGCCAGCATAAGAGCTCTCATCTCTTTTATGTTGATGTGCCCTTCTGCTGACGAGCATACCTCTCAAACTCTTAAAGCAAGAAATCTGGAGAAAAGCCACAAATAATGGGGGGACAAAGGCCTAAAAATAGGGACACTTTTTAAATATTGCTCTTACAAACTTAGAAAATAGATATAATAACAGATCTTGCATTAGCATGAATTTTCTGAAGGATATGAAATCTGAATCTCAATTGTCTGACATTTTTTCCTGACTTCGGTCATCAATGATTTGCCAGTGATTTACCAGACAACCACAGTTTTATGAGAAACAGACCAAATATATGAGGCAAAAATGTGGACATTCTGCGAAAATCTGGACAGTTGAGAGCTATGAGGCAACCACACTTCATGTACCTTCAGGGAGTCAAAAGTTGCTCCCCATCCCACATGTGAAGCATTTGTGAACAGATCCTGAGATGGAAGCAGGGGATGAAAAAGGAGCCCTGGATTCAGAGACAACAGCTGAATCCACAAGAGAATTTCCTTCTTGAGAGAAGGAAGAAGAGGAGCTGTAATGTCTAGAGGATGAGCATGCTGAAGCCACACCGACTTCAGAAACCACTGAAACTTCCACATCTGGAGTTTGGCCAGAGGGAATATCAGAATGGTGGAAGCCATAAAACCCAGAGCTCTCAGAAATTGCCTGGCTGTAATGGAGGCCAGGAGAAGAAGAGTTTGATGTAAGAAATGAGAGCTAAGGCCTTTGGAGGAGGCAGGGGATGCTAGCATTGGCACCGTCTGAATCCTGCAACCCAGAAAGACATGATCCTGAGAAGGAGTCAGAGAAGACTTCTTGAAGTATACCGTGAACTTCAGGCTCTAAAGAAGTAAAATTGCAAAACAAAGATTTGGCAAAACGAAGATTTTGAAAAGAATTTCTAGAGAGAATGCCTGAATTAGAAGGTCATACAAGTAAGGAAATATTTGGATCCCTTGAAGCCTGCAAAAAGCAATCACATGAGCGAGGCAATTGGTGGACACCCTTGGGGCAGTAGAAAGGCCAAAGGGCAAAGCACAGAACTGAAAATGCCAGGAAACAACAGAGACATGCAAAAACTTCCTGAAAAGAGGATGGATTGGAATATGGAGATAAGCATCCTTGAGATCCAGAGACAACAGAAAGGCCTGAGGGAGCAAGAGGGGAAACAAAGTCTGAAGTGACAACATCTAAAAGGAAGGTACCTTCAAAAATTGCTTATATGGCAGTGGTATAGAATCAGTCTTCAAGAACACTCTTTTCTGGGCACTAGAAACATTCTTGAATAAAACCCCTTCCCCCTTTGGGACACAGGCACCTCTTGAATAGTACCCTGAAACAAGAGATCTTGAAGAACCTCTGGGGAAGATAGGAAGTTGTTCCCCTGATGAATGATTGACAGAACTCAAGAAACCTAAGTGATTCAAAGCCAAATAGTAGAAAGAGAAAGGTAAAGAGAAAGAGGAATGCGGCTGGGAACAGGTGGATAGTCAGACAGCAGATGGTTTGTCAGGAAAGGAAGGTTTCTGAATCCCTGCAGTCTGAGTGGATTTAGCAGGAGGAGCCTATTTACACCCTTTTTAGCCAGCCTGTCCATGGTTTTGCTGTCCTTGTCAGAATGCAGTAACTTGCACAAAGGAAGCACTTGAGATGGCTTATCAAAGGTTACAGACACCACAGAGGGGTCAACAAAAGGACATATGAACAAAAAGGTACAGTCCTCATGCGCTCTATAAAACTTGTCAGGCTTTTTGGGAGCAAGGGGCAGAGAATCAGGCACTTCAGAGGCATTGGAAAAAACATCCAGTAAAGCAGCCAAAACAGGAGGAATAGCAATAGGTTTAGGAGAGTCCATCTGCAGTAACTCATAGTGCCTCTTATGCATATCAGAGACCTGAGCACAGTCCCACAAAAATTCCATCAACCTAGTGATTGTGTCCCCAAAGGAAATTTCCTCAGAAGGAGTATGATGACTATTAGATTCCTCTTCCTCTGACACATAGTCCAAAGGAGAAGAAATCTGAGTAGAATAAGTAAGAGATTCTTCATCAGATGGTATTCGCCAACAGTAGTAGAAAGAATCTGAGGAACCCCCCTTGACCCCCCTTAGAAACAATCAACCATGGTTCCCCCTGAATGTCTGAAATAGACAACTGCAAAGCCTCATCAGACATACTGTCCACCAGATACTCACTGGCCTCCAACCCAGTCATGGAAAAGAAATATAACACCACAGCCAGGTGAGCCACTAGGTTTGTAACAACAAGCAGAATGCAGATCTTTTTATCAATTTAAGTCTCTCTCTCTCTCTCCTTTCTGCTGCTGCAATTCTCTGCTGGATGCCCCACGAGGATCCACCGAAGAATATACAAGCGCAACACGGGTTTTAAAGCAGGAAGTTGAAAGGGATAAAAGCAGCCCAAAATCGGGAGAAACACCCTGCAGAGGCTGGACAGCGGAAGATTCCGGTCTTACCTTTTTCACCTTCTTCTTCCCTGATGGCTGACCCTCAGGGCGGGAAGTTCCTTCCATTGTATCTTTAGCAAGAAGCTTAAGATGTTGGTTCTCAAGATACAATGAATGGGAAGAAAGCCTACTATAAAGGGTTTTCACAATGAATGCCTAACAAACTGAACAAGATGCATGGCTGTGAGAAGCTCCTAGGCAAAAAAGGCACTTATTGAGGTGGTCTTTGTGGGGAATCTGTCTCCCACACTGGCATTTACCCTTCCTGGATGATAATAACCCCAACAGCACAAAAAAATTCAAGAAAATGAACAAAACCCCAACTGGGTACTTATCTGCAATGGTGAGGACTTCAGCAAACAGGAGAAATCACCTGAATACAAAAATGCAGTAAAAATGGCAGAAAACAGATGTAGACAAACAGACTGATGGTTAGAAACAGCATTTGGACTGGCAGCTAAAAAGTTCTGAGGATGGTACACCTGAAACATCACCCTTATGCCTTACACTAAGTGAGGAGCATTTGGGTGACTTCATCGTACCTTAAAGCAATGGTAGGCTTTGGTAGACTGGCCAGACATCGGGCTTTCATAGCAGGGAATCCCCTATGTGATGATTACTGCAGCAGTGAATGGAAAGACATCTTAAGTGTCTTTCTTTTTGCTTGTTTTTCTTTTGCTAATGTGCCTGTGGGAAGAGTTTGGATAGAATTCACTACACAGCTAATGTCTATTTACAGTTTGAAGACAGATCTATGTAGCTTGGCAAAGACGTTAAATACCTTAAGCGTTTTTCTTTTTGCTTGCTTTTCATTTGATAAGCTGCCAGTGGAAGAGTTTAGGTAGAATCCACTATGCAGCTGATGTTTGTTTAGATTGTGAGGGCAGACCCGTATAGATTAGAAAAGCATGGAACTACAGTAAACGTTTTTCCTTTTGCTTGTTTTTCTTTTGCTATTGTGCCTGTGAGAAGAGTTTGGGTAGAGTTTTCTGCACAGCTGATATTTGTTTACAGAGAGAAGACAGGCCCATCCTCACAGTGGTTAGCTTTGTCACCTGATAGCAAGAGGTTCTCCAGTTCGATTCTCAGCTGGGGTGCCTTCTGTGCAGAGTCTACATGTCCTCCCTGTGTTTGTGTGGTTTCCTCCAGGTGCTCTGGTCTCCTCCCACATTCCAAAAGACGTGAGTCTGAAGCATTTCTCCCCAGGCCTCCACTGAAAATGGACTTTCCCCATAAACAAATGTTAAATGAAGAAATAAATGCAGCTTGGCAATGACACAAAATACCTTGTTTTTCACTTTGCTTGCTTTTCCTATTCTAATGAGCTTACGGAAAGAGTATAGGAAGAATCCACTTTACATGTAATATTTGTTTATAGTGTTAGGACAGACCCAGGTAGCTTGACAAGGAAGTGAAAAACACTAGTATTTTACTTGTTCTTGTTTAACTTTGCTAAGATGCCTGTGGAAAAAGTTTGGGTGGAATCCACTGTACATCTGATGTTTTTTTTACACTGTGAAGACAGACCAAGGTAGCTTGGCAAAGAAATGAAATACTTTATAAGTGTTCTTTGTTTTGCTTCCTTGTCCTTTTCCTTTTCTAAGGTGCCAGTAGGAGGAGTTTGGGTGGAACACACTGCAGAGCTGATGTGTTGTACAGTGTGAGGACAAACCAAGGTAGCTTGGCAAAGAAGAGAAATACCTTCTGTTTTTCTTTTTGCTTGTTTTTCCAATGCTAATGTGCCTTTGGGAAGAATTTGACAGGAATCTACTACAAAGCTGATGTTTGTTTACAATGTGTGGACAGACCTAGATAGCTTGGCAAAGACATGAAATACCTTAAGTATATTTTGTTTTTGCTTAGTTTTTTATTGATAAGGTGCCAGTGGGAAGTGGTCGGGTAGATCCACTGCATAAGTGATGCTTGCTTATAGTGTATTGACATATCCACGTAGTTTGACAAAGAAATGAAATATCTTTAAGTGTCTTTCTTTTTGCTTCATTTTCCTTTGCTAAGGTGCCTGTGAGAAGAGTTTGGGTAGAATTTTCTGCACAGCTGATGTTTGTTTACAGAGAGAAGACAGACCCATGCAGCTTGGCAATGACATGAAATAACTTTGGTGTTTTTCCTTTTGCTTGGATTTCTATGCTAAAGTGCCTGTGAGAAGAGTTTGTGTAGAATCTAATGTACTTCTGATTCTTGTTTACAGTGTGAGGACAGACCTGGGTAGCTTGATAAAGAAGTGAAATAACAACTGTTTTTCTTTTTGCTTTCTTTTTCCTTTGCTGAGGTGCCTATTGTAAGAGCTTGGGTAGAATTCACAGAAATACTGATGACTATTTACAGGACTGGGTAGTAATTCGAGGTTCTAGATTCCTCCATCTTTTCTGGTATTTAAACCCTGTGTCTGCAGGAGGCTGTGCTTGTTTTTACCAGGCTGTGGAGTAGTGATTCATCACTGGGACAAAGCAGAAATTCCCTAAGACTCCCAAGACAAGAACAGAATAAGTTATTTATTACATTTATTTCATTGAATTACACTTCTTAATACTTTTAATTGTGCTATACTGTTAATATACTATATTGTGCACTGTTATAAAGCTTTTTTTACTGTTTCACTGCATTTGTGTACTGTTTTATACTGTTTTAACTGTATTTTTCATAGCTAGATAGTGTTTCATTACTAATTGCATTTTTACTGAATTACTTAACTGTAAACTGCTTTTTCATATGGACAGTTGCATTTTCTGTTTGTGAGTAGCTAGTAGCTGTTGTATAGTTCCCCACCCTCACTCCCTGTTGATGTCTTGTTGTTATACTTGGTGGCTTTGCAGTTGCCCGCCCCTACTGTAAATTTGATCTGGGACACTCCTCCCAGTCTAGTGTCATTAGCTCATTCTACCTAATACAGAGAGAGTTTCTTAACCTTGAATTAAGTTCTGTTCCTCCTTTCTCCATTTCCACTTTATATAAAAAAACACGTTGCAAGAATCTACCATTGCTAGAATCTCCTTGTGTTCTGATTGAGTGTGCTTTTCAAACAATATGGAAATATTGAGCAGATAACTATATTTTTTGGCACTTTCTAACTGTTCAGAGTTCTGCACTGTCTTAATTTTTGCTTGACTAAATTATTTATATATTTGCTGGCATTGTTTTCTGATACTCTAAGTGTCTCCATTTTGATTTTTTTCCTAATTTACTGCTTTCTGCACGTTTTTAGTCATTTTTTAATTTAATTGCATTTATTTAAACTGTATTTGCTTTAGTATTGCTACATACAAAAGTGTGCTAACTTGCACTGCTTTTGAATTGTTTTGCTGCTGTTTTAGCTGCTTTTCTGTAAAAATAAATAAATAAATAAATAAATAAATAAATAAATAAATAAATAAAAAAGTTCTAAGCTTGTTTCCCATCTTTCCTGTAAGTAGTCTAGTCCAGATACAGATTTGCTGTATCCAGGACTGTTTGTAAGCTACTGAGCCTCTCAAGCCTTTCTGTGTTGGAGGGAAGCCTTCTAGTTTATCAGTGGGAATGGTAAGCACTAGGTAGCCTATCTACCACAACAGGAGTGGTTTCTAGCCTAGAAATTTTAGTTTAGTGGCCATTTGGAAAGTTTTTCCATCCCCTTCAATGTTCTGGTTTAAAAGCCCACGTTTGCGGTTGTTTCCCAACTTTCCTATAACTAGTCTAGTCCTGATACAGATTTGCTGTATCCAGGACTGTTTGTAAGCTTCTGAGCCCCCCAAGCCTTTCTGTGTTGGAGAGAAGCCTTCTAGCTTATCAGTGGGAGTGGTAAGCACTAGGTAGCCTATCTACCACATAAGGAGTAGTTTCTGGCCCAGAAATTGTAGTTTTTTGAACATTTGGGCAGTTTTTCCATCCCTTTCAACTTTCTGGTCTAAAAGCCAACATTTGCATGGGTTTGTGCTTGTTTAAGCTCTGCTTAGTGGTGCCTAGCTGAGGTAAACTATTACTGGTGCCAGAAAGTCTGCTCTTCAATTTTTCCCCTTAGATCTTGCTAGTTCTTTCTCCCTTGCACTTCATATAGCCTAATCGCTTTTCACTTCAACAGTTTTTTGTAGCAATTATTATAGCACATGTAAGAGCCATCAGCACTAGTTGTTCTTCATGGAAATAGCTCCAGTACTTAGTACATATGACCACCCCTCCTGGTATGATTAAAGTGCAGTTCCCTGTGCTTTCTCCTATTAACCTGGTGCACTTCGGCCTTCTGAGGCAGTGTAGCAACTGCCTCATGTACACAGACAACCCTCAACTCTTACCTCCTAACACTGAGACTTGTAAGAGGTGCACTCATATCACCAAATTGGAAGCTCTGCAATCTCCAGCCAAGACCGGACTAGCTTGTCAACAGGAGAAGGTCAACACCTGCACCACACCACATGGAACACATAGCCCTTCAGAACACCCACTATCACAGCTCTCGCATAAAAACACAAACCAAACACCCACCTTCACGGAGGCACTCAATAGAAATGTAACCAAACAGCAGAGACCTCCAAGACAGAAATGCATTTGACCACTACAACACAGCACAAACCACAGGACACATAGCTCACCTCCACAGTGTGCCCCTCAATCTAAGCCCCTAAGGCTAAACACCTTGTCCAATATATTAATCATAGATAACTCAATAGTGAGGCACACAGATGTCCCACTCACTAGGATGAATAAGGAGAAGGTACCAGTCAGCTATCTATCAGGTGCCAGAATCCGACACATAACACATGCACCCAGGTCACTCCACAACAAGTACAAGTATGACTCTGTCATTGTCCATGTGGGTGTGAATGACCTGAGATGCACCTCAATGGACTACATGAAAAGAGACATGGTGGAGTTCTCGGATTATGTGGTCCTGGCAGATATGACACTAGCCCTGAGCAGTATCCTATCATCACCCAGAATGATACCACAGTACAAACAAAAAATGATTGACTTCAACAATTGGCTAAGTTTCTGGTGGCATTCTAAGGGGATCCAGTATCTGTCTGCTTGGGATGACATGATTGACAGACCTCGATGCTTTGCCAGAGATGTCCTGCATCTCTCACCCCTGGGTTTCCGGGTACTGGCTAAGGCTCTTGTCACATCTATAGTGCCTTTTTTAGATGGTGTTCCAAAGAACAAATTACCACTGTAACAGCTATAAATAAATAAATGCAATCTGATGGTCACGCTGCTCAATGCTAGAAGTCTAAATCTCAAGATGCACTCGCTTGAAGCACTCCTCAAAATGGAGAGCATCGACATTTGTGCTGTAATGGAGACCTGCTTTAAAGCGAGAGTAAGCACCCCTGTGCTACCAGGCTATAACTCATTCCACTCCTTTCGGTTCCAAAACATGGACCAAAGCTACAAAGGTGGTGGTGTCTCCATATTCATAAAGGATATGCATACCTCCAGACTAGTCCAGCATAATGCATCTAAGATACTTCAGGTACAACTAACATTGGATAGGACTGTGATCCAGGTCATAGCCTGCTATAGGTCCCCAACCATGTCACTAGACTCTCACTCCATGTTCCTAAGCACCCTGAAATCTATCAAGGTCCAACCCAACACTCTCATACTAGGAGACAACTACCCCTCCATCAACTGGGAAAACTACTCAAGCACCAATGCACTGGCCCAATGCTTCCTGGAATTCATCAATTCCAATGCCCTGTACCAGTTTATTCTTACCCCCACTAGAGGAAGCAACATCCTTGACCTGGTTATTACTAACATGGGCAACCATTGCTCTATGCCAATAGTCAGTTCCTCCCTGGTTAGATCCGACCACAAACTAATCACCATGGAAATCCACATCTCACCCACACCCTCCGCAAAGGTATCCACCATGAAAAACTTCTCCCAAGCTGACTTTGGACTCCTAAAAACAGAGGTGGCTAACTTCACAGCACCCATGCCAATGGAAAATAGATGCATAACTGCCAAATCATACACCAATGCGCTGTACAAGCACATACATAAAGGCATGGAATTAGCCGTACCCAACAGAACCAAGACATTCTCCTCCAAAAAAGGAAGCCAGTCTGGTGGTCCCCTGCCATTAATAAACTCTACAACAGAAGGAAGAAACTGTTGCAGAAAAAGGTAAAGTCCCATTAGCCTGACAAGTCTGATATGTAAGGCTATGGAGCACATCATCATGGACCTAATTAACAAGGATATAGGGAATCTCCAAACTCTAGATCATATGCAATTTGGTTTTGTGAAAGGTAGATTATGCCTGCTCAATCTGGTTGACTTCTTTGAGTCAGTCACCAGAGCGGTGGATGAAGGTAAGGCAGTTCATACAGCCTACCTTGATCTGGCCAAGGCCTTTGATACCATTCCTTACTAAGGAATTATTGATAAACTCACCAAACTAGGCATCATCCCTTATATCATTACTAGGTGGATTGCAAATTGGCTCACAGATAGAACACACAGTGTGAAAGTAGCGGACTCCAAGTCAAACTGCCAACCAGTCATGAATGGAGTCCCACAGGGATCAGTCCTGGGTCCTCTCCTGTTTGGCATCTACTTCTCAGAAGTCCAGGCCAACACGAGGGACTCTGGCTGACCAAATTCACAGACAACTGCAAGCTGGGAGCCATTATTAACTCCCCAAGTGATGCAGACATCCTACAGGAAGGCCTTGCTGAGACCAATGACTGGTGTTGAAACCATGGCCTTAAGCCTAATGCAAAAAAATGCGTCATCATCCCCTTTGGGAAAAACTCAGTTCCCACTAATTACCACATTGATGGGGGCCCACTGAACACTGAAGGTGTTATAAGAGATCTGGGGACACAGGTTGACAGCAACCTCTCCTTCGACCACCACACTGACACTGTGGTCAGAAAGTCCTTCTATGTGGCACATCTCATTACCAAGGGTTTTGCATCCAGGAAGAAAGAGGTCATCATTTCTCTCTACTCTTCCCTCATTAGACCAATCATAGAGTATAATGCCCCATTTGGCATGGGGTCTATATTATAACATCGAAGTCTAAAAACATCAAATGTTATAATATCGACCCCATTCAATCGAAACACCAGAAAACCAAACATTCAGAATAGCAAATTTTTTCCCAGGGAAATAATTTGCTGTTCCGACAAACATACACAGAACTCAAGCACACCAAAATAAATAATCCACACACATACACTTCACGAAACCCTACACTAAACTAGACATACACCACTAGCTACCCACTTACCTTAACCCAACTCTAACCCTAAGGTCCCTAACTATCGCACACTCACCTTACCCGCTCCCTAACCCTAACTCATCTACCCCACCCTAACCCTCACGTCCACACAATCGCACATTTACCTGACCCATGCCCTAACCCTAACTCACTTAACCCACCCCTAACCCTAAAGTCTGTCACTACCGCACACTCACCTCACCTGCGCCCTAACCCTAAAGTCCTTAACTACCCCACACTCACCTTAACCCAGTCCGTTCGCTCACTTACCTTAACCCAGTCCATAACCATTGCACCACACTTACCTGAACCCAATCTGTAACCTCTGTTCACTCACTTCCCTAAACCCGGTCCGTAACCATTGCACCACACTGCTGTAAATAGCGAAGCCACGGACCACTGAAATCTTACCCTAGGTAAAATTTCGATGTTCCAAGGCTTTGCTATTCTCAGATTTTGCACTAAAGGGTTCGATATTATAACATTCAAAGTTTTTGAACTTCAATATTATAATATAGACTCTTTGGCATGTACCTCACTAGACACCTGCAACAGCTGGAGAGACCAAAAAGTACCTCACGAAGAGGATCCTAGGCCTTAAACACATGTCCTACATGGACAGATTCAAAACCTCCAGCTATTCTCAGTCTCATATTGTCTACTAAGAGGCGATCTCTGCTTGATTTTCAAAACCATGTCTGACCCAGCTCTGTTAGAAATGCTACATCTAAAGAAATCACAATCCCTCCACACCACATGCTCCAGAGACCTCAACCTCATTACCACAATCAGCAGAACATGCTGAAGGGACAGGTTCATAACCCAGAGACTGCCCATGCTCTGGAATAGACTTCCCATAGATGTCAAGCAGAGCACCTCACTAGCCCTCTTCAAGAGAAATCTTGATGAGTGGATGGGAAATAGAAAGTTCACCCCAAGGATCACTTCAGTGGATCTATTTGATAGAGGCACTGGGAACTAATGTCAGGTGGCACAATGTCAGGGTAATCCTATGGGCTAGGCTTGTAAAGGCTCCAGAGCCATTAGCCTAGTACACATCTATGAATCTATGAACAGTGTGAAGACAAATCTATGTAGCTTGGCAAAGAACTGAATTACCTTATGTGTTTTTCTTTTTGTTTGCTTTTCTTTTGATAATGTGCCTGTGGGACGAGTTTGGGGTAGAATCTGCTGCACAGCTAATGATTCATAGGTTCATAGGTTCATAGGTAGGTACTAGGCTATTAGCCCTAGGGCATAATTAAGCCTAATCAAACTGTTTCGGCTTGCCCCTCCCAAGTGGTTTAGTTACCTGCGCCTCTGTCGAGCAGAGCCACAAAAGTGATTCCCGGGGTGAATTTCCTGTTCCCCATCCACTCATCAAGATTCTTCTTGAAGAGTGCTAATGAGGAGCTCTGCCTCACATATATGGGGACCTTATTTCAGAGCAAGGGGAGTCTATCCCTCCAACAATTCCTGTTTATTGCTGATGTCAGGTTTAGGTCCCTAGAGCGTGTAGCTCGGGTAGATGGGGTTTTTCCTTAGGTGGAGCATTTCCAGCAATTCGGGGTTAGACATAGCCTTGTATGCCAGGCAAAGATCACCTCTGAGCAGCCGGTATGTAACCAAGTACAGTTGAAGTTTTTTTAGCCTGGTGGCATAGGGCATATGTTTTAGGCCTGTTATACTCTTGGTGAGGTATTTTTGAGGCCTCTCCAGATGTTTCAGGTGTCTAGTAAGGTACATCCCGAATGGGGCATTGTACTCAATAATGGGTCTAATGAGTGATGAGTAGAGGGGGACAATAACTTCCCTTTTTCTAGATGCAAACCCCTTCATGATAAGGTGGGCCATGTAGAAGGATTTTGCAACCACTTTAGTGATGTGGTTATCGAAGAAGAGGTTACTATCCACCGCGGTGCCTAGGTCTCTTATCACACTCTCTGTGTTTAGTGAGCTATCATCTATGTGGTAATTCATAGGTACTTGGTTTTTCCTGAAGGGGATGACAATGCACTTTTTGGCATTTAGCTTGAGGCCATGATTTTGGCACCATGTATCTGTTTCAGCGAGCCCCTTTTGAAGGATATCTACATTAGCAGGTGTCTCAATTATGGTGCCCAGTTTGCAGTCATCTGCGAACTTTGTTAGCCATAGTCTCTCTGTGTTTGCTTGTAGCTCAGAGAAGTAAATACCGAACAGGAGAGGTCCTAAGACTGAGCCCTGGGGTACTCCACTTGTCACAGGTTTGGAGTCGGACCTAGCATTTCCTATTTTCACTGTATGGGTTCTGTCTGTGAGCCAGTTAGCAACCCATCTTGTGATGTAGGGGTTTATATTTAGGTTAGTGAGTTTGTCTATAATTCCCGAGTGGGGAATAGTATCAAAGGCTTTTGCAAGGTCAAGGTATGCCGTGTGCACCACCTTTCCCTCATCGATTGCTTTGGCGACCATCTCGTAGAAGTCAACCAGGTTTAGGAGACATGACTTGCCCTTTATGAAACCAAACTGGGTAGGGTCTAGGGTTTGCAGGTTCCCAATGTTGTTGTTTATGAGTTCCATGATGATGCGCTCCATGGCCTTACAGACAAGGCTCGTCAGGCTTATGGGACGATAGTTCCTGGGGTTGTTGGTGGCTCCTCCTTTGTGAAGCAGGACAACCATTGCTGTGCGCCACTCAGTGGGCATGTAGCCTGAGGAGAGGCTGTGGTTGAATATGGTATTCAGGTGAGGGATTAGTTCATTTTGGAGTTCATGTATCATGCAGGCTGGGATGCTGTCTGGTCCCATGGATACTGTGTTTTTTGCATTAGAAAGTGCCATTTTCACCTGGGTGTCCATGATTATGGAGGCAGCACAATCTTCTGGTATAGATATGGGCTCTTTAGGGGGTGAGGGTGGGGTAAAGTTTTCACTGAGCCTATCTGCCAGTATATTGGCGATATCAGTTGGCTCCATGAATTTTGTTTAGATTGTGAGAACAGACACGTAGATTGGCAAAGAATGAAAATACCTTAAGTGCTTTTGTTTTGCTTTGCTTGCTTTTCCTTTGCTATGGTGTCTTAGCATTAAGGTGGAATCAGCTGCTTTTTTTTTTTTTTCACAGTTTGAGTGCAGACCTACACAGCTTGGAAAAAACATGAAATGCTTTTTAAGTTTTTGCTTTTCTTTTGGTTTGCTTTTTCTTTGATAATGTGCCACTGCACAACTGCTGCTTGTTAACAGTGTGAGGACAGATCCATACAGCTTGACAAAGAAGTGAATTATGTTAAGTGTTTTTGTTTTTGCTTGCTATTCTTTTATTAAGGTGCCTGTCAGAAGAATTTGGGTAGAATCCACTGCACAGCTAATGTCTGTTTACAGTGTGAAGACAGACCCAATAGCTTGGCAGAGAAGTGAAATACCTGAAGTGTTTTTCTTTTCTTGCCTTACCTTTGCTAATGTGCCTGTTGGAGGAGTTTTGGTAGAATTCACTGCACAGCTGATGTCTGTTTGCAGTGTGAAATGAGAGATTGATTTAGCTTGGTAAAGGAATGAATTACCATAAGTGTTTTTCTTTTTGACTGATTTTCATATGCCAAGGTGCCTATGGAAAGAATTTTGATAAAATCCACTGGACATCTGATGGTTCATAGGTTCATAAGTTCATAGGAGATTACTAGGCTAATTTCTTAAGAGCCCTTACAAGCCTAGAAAATATAACCCAATTTTACTCAATATATGGCCCCTATGGGCAAGAGGATGGCATGGATTTGTGCCTATGCGTTGAGTATCTTACAGGCTGCCCCTGTCCAAAAGGGCCACTACCCCAGGTGTAAATTTCAGATTCCCAATTCAATGTTCCAAACTGCATTTGAAGAGGGCCAGTGAAGGGCTCTTCTTAATATGAATAGAAAGCCTTTTCCAAAGAAGAGGTAATCTCTGAGACACATCTGTCACTCCAGCATGTTTTGTTTGAGTCGATGACTAAGTTTACATCCCTAGATGTTGTTTGAGTTGCAGATGTGTAGCAGCTCCATCACGGCTAGATTTGTGAGTGTCTCTGTTTTAGATTTGTGAATCTCTGAGACATGTCTGTCACTCCAGCATGTTTTGTTTGAGTTGATGACTAAGTTTACATCCCTAGATGTTGTTTGAGTTGCAGATGTGTAGCAGCTCCATCACGGTTAGATTTGTGAGTGTCTTGTAGATCAGGCATAGGTCACCCCTTAATAATCAGTAGGAGACAGAGTAAATGGAAAGGGATTTCAGTCTATCTGCATAGGACATGTTGTTTATACCTTGTATTTTCTTTAGGACTAACCTCTGAGGTCAGTCCAGCTGCTGTAAGTGCCCAGTCAAGTACATGCCAAATGGCACATTGTACTCGATTATTGGTATAATGAGGGCTGAGTACAGTGGGACTATAATTTCTGTGGATCTGGATGCCATATCTTTACATATAAGTTGTGCCACACAGAATGACTTTCTCACCACTGTGGATACATGGCGGTCAAAGTTCAGGCTATGAACCTAGATCTCTCACCTATGAGTCTTCTCTTAGGGGTGTGCTATTGATGTTGTAATTTGCAGGAGCATTTGACATCCCAAAGGGTATGATAATACATTTCTTTTGCATTTAGTTTTAGGCTATCACTCTGGCACCAATCATTTGTCTGATCTAGACCCTCCTGAAGGATATCTACATCATTGGTGGATTCAGTGATTGCCCTCAGCTTGCTGTCATTGGCAAATGTTGTCATCCAGAGGCCTTCAACATTAGCCTTGACTTCAGAGAAATATATTTTGAAAAGGAGTGGTCCCAGCACAGAGCCCTGTGGCACACCAATAGTAACTGGCCTCTTTCTGGATCTGGATTCGCCCACTTTAACCAAATGTCCTGTCCATGAGCCAAATGGCTATCCATCTGGTGACTTAGGGATTTATGCCCATTTTTGTGAATTTATTTATAATACCTGAGTAGGGAATTGTGTCAAATGCCTTGGCCAGGTTGTGGTATGTACAGGTTTATCTTCATCCATAGTCTTAGTGACTTTCTTGTGACTTTCTTAAAGAAATCTACCAGATTCAGTAGGATGACCTGCCCATGACAAAGCTAAATTTGGTCAGGTCCAGTGTTTGGAGGTTTCCTATGTCATTATTTATCAAATCCATGATTATTCTTTCCATGGTCTTACATATAAGACTAGTCAAATTTCTGGGTCTTTAATTTCCTGGGTAAGTAGATGTTTCCCCTTTATGCAGAGGAATAACTGTTGCTGTCCTACACTATATCGAGACAAAGCCAGTCCAGAGGATGTGGTTAAATAGATATCCTAATAGGCTTGATAAGTCCTGATTTAAGCTTTTTAAGAGGCAACCTGGTATATTGTCAGGCCTTACTGAAGCCATGTATTTAGCTTTAGAGAGTGCAGTGGCTACCAGTTCTTTGGTGATAATGGATGGCTGAGTGGTGGAGTGTATTTCTTGTGGGAGAACAAGGAGTGATGGGGACATGAAATTTGAGATGAATTTGTCAGCCAGCAGATTTGCTATTCCTAACAGCTGAGTATAGGTGATGATGCCATCTACAACTAATTCCACACACTGTTGGGTATTGCCCATAAGACTGCAGACATCACTGAAAAATACCTCATGGTTATACTTAGCTTTCTAGGCTATTTTTACCTCAAAGTCTGCTTTCAGGTACTTGACTAATTTAGTGATTTGCTTGTTTAGACTAATGAGGGACTTTTTGCTCTGTTTTACACATTTCCTCTTACTTCTCAACAGTAGTTTCTTTCTTGTCTTGTACAATCTATTAATACAAGGGGTCCACCAAGGTGGATTCTTTTTGCAGTTTGACCTATGTTTATTTCAGTCTGGTACTGCAGTTTCTGTGCAGTTGTTTATATGGTTACACTGGGTTTTTGTGTACATCTCTGCATAGGTTTCAGTTTTTGCTTTATTTGGGGAGCTTGGAAGCTAGCTATGCCATCCCTTAATAGGGGGAAATTTACCTTAGAGAAGTTCTTAAAGTTTTGGGGGTTATGTGGGGAGACTAGTGGATGTCCCTCCTCTGGGCCTGTGATCAAGAAGTCTCAATCCTTACAACAGACACTGGTGAGGGACGTTCACTTGGAAAAAACTGGATACACACAGTATTTCCAGATGCAGCACTATACACCAAGCACAATTTCTCTTAAAAGCACACAGAGAACACACTCCTGTGCTGGGGCTGGGTTTCCCTCTCTCTCTCTCTCTCTCTTTCTCACTCTCACTCTCTCTCTCTCTCTCTCTCTCTCTCTCTCTCTCTCTCTCTCTCTCTCTCTCTCTCTCTCTCTCCAGGCCCCAAAAAAGACTCCCCACTAACATAGCTATAAAGTTAAATCTTTAGCTGGGTGTTCAAGCCAAGTCTTCCACCACCCTCTCTGTGAAATCAGTACTCTCTGTCCCTGTTCCAAATAGCTGGCACACAGTCTTTGAGTTTTGATTTTCACACACACACACACACACACACACACACACACACACACACACACACACACACACACACACACACACACACACACACACACACACCTGGGAAAGGCTGGCACTGATTTACCAGCTATACCCAGACTATAAGATAGTTCCACCACCACCATAACACCTACACAGCCAGCTACGCTAAGGCTGTTGCCAGGGTACCCAATTATACTCTGTGAAATTAATACTAATACCAGTGGTAATATTGACCAAACAGCAACGCTTTCAGGAGTGGCCACAGTGTCACCAAATAATTATAAGTACTCTCAAAGGTTAAAATATTCTCTAAAAGACCAACCATAATTAAAAGTTTAAATATATTTAATAATAAATAATAAAAGAACGTGAAAATACTAAATAACTATTTACAATAAACACCAAAGTTTCAATCACAGGAAATATGGATAGATTCACATGGATACAGAAAAACAGTACTTAGCTAATCTCACTATATTTTCCTGGTTGATCTAAAGAATTACTATTCTTTGATTACCTACTAAAGCAAGGCAAGATGAAGTGGGCAAGTGATCCTTCTTTGTCAGGTTTCAAAATTCAGACTGCTGAGTGCTAAGTGACATATGTCACTAATATCTAAATATCACTTCAGTGCTGGCTATAGAATGACATCACATCTGGTCATCTGTCTCTGGTTCCCACACTACCCCCTTTACTTGCAACTGATCCATAATCTAGCACATATGTGTCATAATATATACACACACACACACACACACACACACACACACACACACACACACACACACACACGAAGAGCTTTGCTAAGATGTGTTATAGCATCTGGAAGCTATAAAACCATTTCAGAAATGTCCACCCTTCCAGGGTAGCAATTAGTTCACCCTAAGGACAATATAGTAGAATTCCTAGTCCTGGTTTTCACAGACATTTCATCTCTGGTTGCAGTCAGAACTGTGAGATGCGATCTTTATGGCCTAAACCACGTAATTTAATTTAAGACTATTTTTTTAATTATCTGGACTGAGATTAACCTCTTCTCTTCCAGTATCTTTTGTTACAATATATTCATTTCAACAGTTACAATACAGCCTGACACACAGGTGCATTTCTTTTCTGTCCAGCAGGACCCACTTTTGGTAATTTTTAACACAAGCAGCTTTACAAATGCATTTTCAACACAACCACCCCTACAAATCAGTTTGATATATATAAATGACATATAATTCTTTACAAAACTCTAGCTAGCTATGCTGGCATATGATACACATCCACTGCCCTACTTCACCTGGCAAAGCTGGCAATAACTCACATCACAACTAGGTTTACCTTTATTTCAGGGGAGACCACTTTGTGATCTGATATTACCAGTTAGGACATCACACTAGGGAAGGTGCAGAGCTTTTCCATATTTGTGAGTACCATATTTAGAATATTTGTTCCCATAGTGGGAGTGTAAACTAGCTGCTCCAAGGCATTTGAATGTACAAAATCAAGAAATCTTTGGGCCTGCATGTTATTAGTTGTTTATAGTGTGAGGACAAAGTCAGATAGCTCAGCAAGAAAGTGAACGTTGTTTTTCTTTTTCTTGCTTTTTGTTTACTAAGATGCCAGTGGGTAGAGTTTGAGAAGAGTCTGGGTAGAATCCATTGCACAGCTGGTGTTTGTTTACAGTGTGAGGACAGACCCAGGTATCTTAGGTTTTTTTCTTTTTGTTTTATTTTCCTTTACTGAAGTGCGTGTGGGAAGAGCTTCAGTAGAATTTACAGAACACCTGATGTCTGTTTACAGTGTGAAAACAGACATATAGCTTGGCAAAAGAAGTGAAATACCTTTAGTCTTTTTGTTTTTGTTGCCTTTTCTTTTGCTAAGGTGCCTGTGGGAAGAGTTTGAGTAGAATCCACTGCACATGTGATATTTGTTTACACTGTGAGGACAGACCCATGTAGCTTGACAAAGAAGTGGAGTACCTTAACTGTTTTAGATTTGCTTGCTTTTCCTTTGCTAAGGTGCCTACAGGTAAGAGTCAAGTGGTATCAATTACACAACTAATGTTTGTTTACACTGTTAGAATAAACCCAGGTAGCTTTACAAAGAAGTGAAATACACTAAGTGTTTTTCTTTTTGCTTGTTTTATTTTTTCCATGATGCCTTTTGGAAGAGTTTGGGTGTTATCACTGCACACCTGATGTTGGTTTGCAGTCTGAGGCTGCACCCATATAGCTTGGCAAGGAAGTGAAGTACCTTAAGTCTTTTTCTTTTTGCTTGCTTTTACTTTGCTATGGTGCCTGGGGAAAAAGCTTGAGTAGAATTATCTGCATAGGTTTGCCACCTTTTAAGTGAGTCAAAGTGGGACATGGGGATATGGCCAATATGACACTGGCCAAACCCCCTACCATGATATCACCACAGCAGTGACGAAAGAGATGCAGTTAAGGGTACCATTAAACATGCCTCCCATCCCTCCAAAAAAAAATAGTTATACACATATTCACTTTCTTGCAATAGAATGCATGGCAGACCCCATTTACCTCTGAACACAGCAGTTAAGGAAAAAATAAATAATAAACCTATGGCACAAATTTACCCAGCACAAAGATGCAGTAAAGAACATGCTCAACAGTAGCATGGCCATATTCATATTATAATCAAAGCAGTACATTTTAAATGTGTTCAAGACTACATAAACAATAAAATACACACATTTCCACTTATAAAAGCAAACTATCTTCAAACAGCCATGACAACTGTACCTAGCAGAATACAAATTGCACAACTTTATCTATGAACATGTCCCCTCAAAAATAGTTATAGACACATACACATTTTCACTTTTAAAAGTATTCCTTGCAAGTCATCACTAAACAACCACTATAAAAAATACACAAAGCAGTACATCTTAACTCCCTGGAGACAGCATTAAAAAAATAAATTGTACACATTTCCGCCCAAAAAGTACTAATTGTCCCCAATATTTCCATCTGTAAACACAAACACAAAGAAACCTGAAACAGTCGCAATAATAATAGAAATATATTAGTCAAACTACATTTATCAGTGAAGATTTCACCCACCAGAAATAAAAAAAAAAAACTTCTAATACACACATTTTAGCCTTTAAAGAATTCTTCCAAATCATCCTAAAACAGCCACAATTATAGATTAAATCACACACACACGCACACATACACACACACACACACACACACACACACACACACACACACACACACACACACACACACTTTTTATTCCATTAAAAACTATTACTTCCAAATCTCAAATTAACCAATACAGAGAGCACCCCATTTACCTCCTAAACATTAAAACGTTTAATTGAAATAAAACACAGTATTCCCATTTTTAAAATGGCTAGGGCCATTAAATACTATTTGTATTTACTTGCCACTACAATCGGTGTTTGTTGGGCTAGCTAATTTCCCCTGGCACTGCTGAAGTGGCTAGCTTCCCTGGCCCTGCTGAAGTGGCTAGCAAGCTGGATGGCTTTCCTGGCCCTGCTGGTGTGGCTGGCTGGGTGGCTTTCCAGCCCCTGCTGGCATGACTGGCTGCCTATCTTCCCTGGCCCTGCCAGTATGGCTGTCTGGCTTCTCTGGCCCTGCTGGTGTGGCTAACTGGCTGGCTGGTTCTGGCCCTGCTGGTGTGGCTAGCTGGCTGGCTGGTTCTGGCCCTGCTGGTATGGCTAGCTGGCTGGCTGGCTCTGGCCCTGCCTGTGTGGCTAGCTGGCTGGCTCTGGCCCTGCTGGACTGGTTGGCTTTCTGCCTGCTGTAGTGGCTAGCTGGCTTCCTGCCTGCTGGAGTAGCAGAGTGGCTGGCTCATACCTATCAAGCTCTTAGTGCAAGAAATTTGGACAAAGCCTAACAAAATGGGCGGACAAAGACCCTAAGATAGGGACAGATTTTAAATATTGCTCTTGTAAACTTAGTAAACTTCAGTCCTCAGATCTTCCCAATGACTTTCCAGAAAAACATAAATTTTAATATGAGACAAAAAAAAATCTGGACATTCTGTGAAAATCTAGAAAGTTCAGAGGTATGGGCTGGCTTGATGGCTTGATGGCTGGCTTACTTGCTTGCTTGCTGGTCATGGTCGTGTTTGTGGTTATAAAAAAATGAAAAGATATATCCCAGTTTTCTATTAGCGGCTGTAGAAGCGCTAATAAAAACGCTCTACAACCGTGATTTTTGTAGGCTTTTCCTGGCTGATTCCCCATCCCTTTCATGAGTTGCAGCCAGTTGCTGCATGATTTACAACACCCGCACCTAACAGGGCACAGCTCTGCCTGCATATCCAGGTTTGTTACCATTGATGACATAACCAAATTGCTGTGGAAAAAACAGAAGTACTTGCAGCTTGTCTACTGCGATTCAGCACGATTGAAAAGTGGGACTTGTAAAGTCCCACTTCTTTACAGAGATAGCTCAACCCATGAGATTCCCGATAACTGGATGGGTGGCAACCTGCAGAGATGTTTGTTTACAGTGTAATGGCAGACCCATGTACGTTGGCAAAGAAGTGAAATACCTTATGTGTTTTTCATTTTGCTTGTTTTTATTTTTGCTAAGGTGTCTGTGGGAAGAATTTGGGTGGAGTTCTTTGCACAGCTGATATTTGTTTACAGTGTGAGGACAGACCTAGGTAGCTTGGCAGAGACTAGAAATACCTTCTATTTTTTTCTTTTACTTGCTTTTCTTTTGCTAATGTGCCTTTGGGCATAATGTCTTCAATGCATTTAAGTATGTGTTACGGGTTTCCTGGTGTGTGGAGGGTGACCTATAGAAATGAAAGGATATGATTTGTCACTTTGCCTATTGTAATTTAGATGTGGCACAGCTCAACAGCATCATACTGACTGACCAGGTTTAATTTCTCCAAGACATTTGGGTTTCTAATACCCTGACGGGAATGGACCCCATTCATAAGTCAAAGTATGATTAAAGTTCATGAAATTAATATTGTTTCAATCTTTGATATTTGTGAGGGCTGCAAAGAGCACTTTTGGCTATGTGCCCAGAAATAACTCCTTCTGCAACTCATATGGAGTAACATGTACTGGTAAAATATCTAAATATGACTGTAATTCTATTTTTTATGAGACCCATTGCTCTTACTACTATTGGAACTGTTTGGGTATCCTTCCTCCACATTGCCCTCAATTCTGCTTGAAAGTCCTGGTATTTTATGACTTTGTGTCTCTCTGGACGTAACACACTATAATCATTGGGTATAGCAATTTCAGTGATCAATGCTACTTTTGTTTTCTTTTCATGGACTACTATATCTGGTTTTCTCGCATTTAGTTTTTGAACTATTGGAAATGGGTGATCCCATGTGATATAAACTTCATCATTTTCTATAATACTTTAAGTCTTATGTTTCCAGCACTTCTGAATTACTTCAATATTATAAGGTTTGCTTGATCCCCAGTCCAACAGTTTTAACACATTTCTATGCTTTCAGTATACAGGCCTTCTGACATTAGCGTATCACACTCAGCAACAAGATGTAGAACTCTTTCCAATTTTGTTTTATGAAATCTGCATTTGTCTGTTTCTCCGACATGTTAAACGGGCCTTGTAAACCAATATGTACGCAGTCCAGCAACCTGGGCCGCCAATATTAACTTTTAATCTTCTGGTTTAAATTTTCTTTTCCGTAACCATTCTTTCATTAGATCTTAATTGACATGAGGTTGTTCGAGGAGTTTTCTGTACTTGGAACTACATTTATGCATTTCTTGCCTTCTCTTCTGATCCTTCAACGTATGTTCTTTTGTTTTTTGGCGCATTCAGTTGCTGCTTGATTCTTATCTACTTCTGGTTTGATTGCCATTCCCACTTGACACTGATATGCTTCTGCTAAACTAAGCAGGGAAGTCATCTTAGACTTGTTCTCCTCATGTTTTAAAACCTGCACTATATTAGGATCTTGTGAGGTCACCAGATATGTATTCAGTCCTATGACTACAGATCTATACTTGTAATCAATTTCAAGAACCCCATACCACCTTCAGAATGGGAGATATATAATCTTGCTATACACTGATTTTCATACATCATTCGATAAGCATGAAACATTGTTTCTGTTTTCCTGTCTTGCTGATCCAATACCTTTTGGGGCCAGTCAGTCACCCCAAAATGGTAAGTTAGAACAGGAAGAGCAAATTGGTTTATAGCTTTTACTTTGTTCCTAGATGCCAGGGCTGTTTTCTGTATGAATTTTAGTCTTCTAAAATATTCCTTATTAAGTTTTTTAATCACATTTATTCATGTTTTATTGTTGATCCTTCATCAATTCCCAAATATTTATACATTCCCTGTTGCTGAAGTTTTTTTATCACATTCCTGCCCCAGACTGATATTTTCCTGGTGCTGCAGCTTTCCTGCTTTAAAGGTTGCTTTTGCACATTTATCAAAAATGACATTCTTATATCATCTGAGAAAGTTTTGACAAGTGGCAAATGCGCTTTCAGTTCCTCATCTGATGAACTATATCATTTTAAATCATTCACAAAAAGAAGATAAGTCTTTACACTTTGTTTTCTGGGAGACAAATTGTAATATTGACATAATCTGTTAAGTAGACAGTTTAATGGATTAAGGGCAAGATAAAAGAGCAGTGGTGACAAAGTCACCCTGGAATATCCTTTTTTGAATTTTTATCCATGGGATAATAATTTGCCCTTTATCGTGACTTCATTGTAAAATGGTTTGCCACTGTTTCATGGTCACTGTAATGTAATTGATCAATGTAGGATGGATTTTATACATTTGTAAGCACTCTTTTATCAAGGAATGTTGTCAAATGCTTTTTTTTGTAGTCTATCAACGGCAAAATTAGAGTTTCCCCCTTTTTACAATTCTCCATTATGACTTTATTTAACAACAAATGATAGTTCGTTCCATATGATTTTCTTTTGTTACCTTTTTATTCTATCTCTATGATTGGGTTTTCTTCTAAATGACTAAACTCTTTCTGCATCAGTTCCAGTGTATAGTTTATATATCATCAGAGAGCAAGTTATTGGTCTGTAGATTTTAAGATATTTGCAGGTTCACTCATAAGGAGGGGTAGCATTTTTCCTATACTTAACCAGGTTGGTGTCTGTCTGTGGTGCACATAAAATTAGTTCTTACTCATGGCTAAATCTTCATGTAAAGATGTTAATACTTTTAGCTAGAAATTAAGTACTGTATCTGGGCCTGGGCCTTTCCAGTTAGAAGCTTTTCTTAATTTTGTTTCAGTTTCTCTGACCATTATCCTGTACATTTCTTTATGTTCCACAGGATCTTCATAGGTATTTCTCCAAAATGTACCTAGTTCTTTTTTTTTGTGGTGTTTCTATTTTACCTTGTTTCCCAGTTCTTTATAAAACTTCTTTGGGTCTTAAATAAATTGCATATTTTGAACTTTTCCTTTATATTTATCTGTATATATATATATATATATATATATATATATATATATATATATATATGTAGGTCTACCTGAAAACACTGACATGCCAAAACACTGACAACGAGATAATCGACACCACAAAACTGACAGTTCAGAAGCACGAAACTTCACATGCCCGACAAACCACAATCCCGACAATCAACAAAACAAAACAAATACCTTTTCCAAAAAACACACACACAACACAAGCACACCAAAAAACATACAAACCTACACTAAACCCTACATACACAACTATCTATGCACTAACCTTAACCCAAACCCTAACCCTAAGGTCCGTCACTATCGCAAACTCACCTAACCGGCGCCCTAACCCTAACTCACTTAACCCACCCCTAACCCTAAAGTCTGTCACTATCGTACACTTACCTTACCCGCACCCTAACCCTAACTCGCTTAACCCGCCCATAGCCCTAAAATCTGTCACTAACGCACACTTTAACATGTCGGTGTTCTCAGCATCGGGCTTTTCAACTGTCGGTCATCTCCGTTGTTGATCTTCCGGTGTCTGTGTTCTCATCATCAGCATTTTCAGCTTTCAGCGTTATCAGGTAATCCTATCTATCTATCTATATATATATATATATATATATATATATATATATATATATATATATATATAGTTTTTCTTCCTCTGCTGATATATTTAGTTTATTTGCAATAATGTAGATCCTTGTCTGTTCTGATGCTGCACACTGCTTTTATCATGTCTATCTTTCTGTGTATTTTTGTTGATCTGCTCCATCTTCTATACTCTTCTAACAGAAGAAGATTTAATTGCTTTATAGTTTTCTCTAGTCACTACTTCCATGATGGCATTTGATTTTTCCCCTTCCTTTCTCTTACTGCCCTATGTTTTTGTGGTAAGACTATCTGTTATTTAATTAATTGCACAGTAATATATACTATTTGCTTCTCTTATATCACATGAATTTCTAAGTCTTGATTACTGTGTATATTTGTTTTAGCAGATTTCTAACATTTTGGATCTTATTGACCTTCTGTAGTCTATTTCTTTCATTAATCTTAATACATCTATCCATCTCGATTAAATCAGGTAACCCTTCCCTTAGATAATTTTTTCCTAAACTAAGAGCACATTCTTTGTCTTCTTCTCCCTGCGGGCATTCTACAGAAAGTTTCAGAACATCTTCCTTTACCATATTCTCTTTATCTTAATCTGTGGAATCCATTTCCTATCAGTCTACAACATTAACTGTCAGAATTTCCTATTCCTTCCCTTGTTGTACAACTGCAACTGAAGTTTTGTACTGGTTTACTGCTGAAGGCTCCAAAGTATATGGCAGCTGATCAGATGCTTCCTGCTCCACTGACTTCTCCTTAATTTGGGGATTCATTATTCTGTCATGCTGTGATGTTATCAGAGTTAGATTTTCTCCACTAAATCCTTCACTTAGCAGGTAATCCATAACTTCAATTTCTATCTCTTTAGCTTCTCCATTACCAATCCTCTTTTCTACTTCCCCCTTTTTCATATTTTTGTATTTTACGGTTTTCCATATCCAGATGTCTTTGCCTGTATTTCTCTTGAAATATCTTTGGTGCTGTTTTTTTTTTGTATTGATTAGTTTTGCTTTCTCCTTTGCATAAATATTGTACCATATTAAATCTCTTTTTCTTTCCCATGTTCATATCTGTTCTTCAGATGTCTCCCACTCTTCCTGTTTATCCTTACTTGGGAGACTAATTGTTCCATCAAGCTAGGACATAACCTGTGTTACACTTTATACAATAAATCCTTCACTTCGCAGGTATAACTTCAGCTTCCATATTTTAAATTCTACTTTACTAATCTTTTGTTTGACATTCCCCCTTTGTGATGTTATTTTTTGTTTTGTGAAATTTTTCACATCTGGTTGCTTTTGCCAATATTTCTTTTCAAATATCTTTCAAGCTGCTTTTTTATTGATTAATTTGACTTTCTCCTTTGCATATTGCACCATATCAGATCTCTTTTTCTTTCCCATGCTCATATTTCTTTTTTATACCTTTCAAAAATCACTAGATTTTATTCCTTACATTTTTGCACATTCTAAGTCACTTCTTTTTCCAAACAGGCCAAAATGTTATGGTCTGTATAATGTTTTTCATGAATCTGTTGTTTTAATGAACACAAATTTGCATTGGAAGCTTTTGATGTTTTTTCTTCTGTATTTTTTTCTTATAATTTCTGTCTTAATTTTTTTGTGTATCTGGACTTCATACATAATAGTAACAATACATAATTTCTTTCTTATCCTCAATAGTCCAGTCTATCATCTTTATGGCTCTTTTTTGACATGTCAGTTTTTTGCATTTTTTGTGGACTACTACTTTTTCTACAATGGGGGGGAGGCATTCTCTCTCTGAACCTGACCTAACCCCATTATAGGAGTGTTTACATGTCTTGATAATTCTACACTTTCATTATTTTCAGTTCTGACACCAGTGTGCTTACCAGGATTGGGTACTTTTTTATCCTAGGACTTCTGCTCCCAGCTGTCTTTTTTATTTTGAAATGCCATGTGATTTGGCTATATGTGTCATATAGATGTTGTTTTGAAAGAGAGCTTTTGATGATGCTAAGGATCTTTATTGTGAATGCAACTTCTGGAATGCCTTTGGGATTTAGGAAGATTGCATTTAAGAGCCTCTGCATATGTGAGACTGGGTCTACCTGAAAATGCCAAAAGTCCACAAAGCCGAGAATGAGAACACCGACACCGGAAGATCAACAATGGAGAAGACCAAAAGTTGAGAATCCCGACACTGAGAACACTGACATGTTAAGGTAAGTGTGCGATAGGGACGGATGTTAGGGTCAGGGTGTGGGTCAGGTAAGTGTGCGATAGTGGTGGACTTTAGGTTTAGGGGTGGGTTAAGTGAGTTAGGGTTAGGGTGTGGGTAAGGTAAGTGTGCGATAGTGACGGACTTAAGGGTTAGGGGCGGATTAAGTGAGTTAGGGTTAGAGTGCAGGTAAGGTAAGTGTGCGATAGTGACGAGGGTTAGGGGCAGATTAAGTGAGTTAGGGTTAGGGTGCAGGTAAGGTAAGTGCGCGATAGTGACAGACCTTAGGGTTAGGGTTTGGGTTAAGGTTAGTGCATAGATAGTTGTGTATGTAAGGTTTAGTGGAGGTTTGTAAGGTTTTTGGTGTGCTTGTGTTGTGTGTGTGTTTTTCGGGAAAGGTATTTGTTTATTGATTGTTGGGATTGTGGTTTGTCGGGCATGTGAAGTTTCGTGTTTTTGAACTTTTGGTTTTGTCGTGTTGGTTATTTCATTGTCGGTGTTTTGCATGTCGGTGTTATCAGGTAGACCTGTGAGACTATGTATCCAGTCCAATGTACATGTGGTGGGTGTAGTATATGCATTTCTGACAACCTGTTTAGCATTATAAGTGCTTGCATGTGAAAGCCTTATTTCCAGTGATGTATAATTACAGCTCTCACATGCCATATTCGTTTGTTTAAGTATTAGGTGGCTGTCTGTAAACATAAGATAATTGCTAAATTACTCAGGATGCTTCTATTCACCAAAATGGCTACAAAGAAAGTTGGAAATTGCACAGCGTAGCTCCAGATCCATATTTTGTGGTTAATAGGAGATGGTACATGCAAGTTTTAGAGTTGGCTAGCTTGGATGCTGTATAATTATAGACTTCTATCAAGACTAAAACTTGGGTTGGGGGGAGGTTGGTCCTAAACATGCAAGAGGCTCTTCTGTGAGCAGCTCATACTTAAGGAATTTTGAGAAGTAAATACAAAGGGGCATCCAGTGCCATGAAACTAAGAACCAAAATGAAATGCACCAGTGTCACAAGCCACATGACCCAACTCTCCAGAATTTCACATGGTAGTAAAATAAATAAAGAACTTTCTTAGAGTTAAGTGCTTTTGTACAAAAATCGGGACTTCATCAGAACTGCTTTTACAACATTTTGAAAAGTAGTTTTATACACACAATTTCAATTCTGAAAGTTTACAATTATATAGGGCAGTGCTAACCACTGAGCAGGATTGTGTAAAACACAAGAACTGTATACAAACAGCGATAAACAAAATTGTCCCCCCAGCCAATCAGGAAATGACACTCTGAAGTAATTCCCAAGGTCAGAATGAGATCAAGCTGCTCTCTACTACCACCAAAGAGCAGTCTAAACCCTTCTTCAAGTAAAATCTCTTAGAGAAGCAGGAAGTACAAAATGAAACAGTACTAGCCAAGTGAAGTCAGCACAGGGCGTGCCCAGAAATTATAGCAGCAGCAAACAGATAATATTAATTTAAAAGGCATTTTAAGTTGATGTGAAATGCAAAGACATTGAATAATGCAAAACTATAGCAAATAGGCATTGCTAAGTACAAGGTCATTTTAAAATGACTTAAAGTGCAAGGAAACAGTAAATAACTTCATTCCAAATATGAATCTGTTTGGCTTCACCCAATTGTATTAACAGATAAAAGCTCTGGTAAGCAAAACATTACTGACTGACCCTAACTAATCTCTAAAGTAATCCTCTGGTATACGCTCAGATTCTCTTAGTAACTATCATCTTGCCTTGGTAATCTTAGACCACCATAAAGTTATTAAAATTGTAACTGTCAATTCAGCAGGCTCAGTGAAAAAAATTTAACAGTGATATTTTTAATAACAAATTAAAACCAAGTAATTAATACCATCTTAAACTCTTTCCCTTAGATGAAGCCATTCTGTACTTGAATCAAACCGTTTTAGGTATTTCAGATCTTTTGCCCCTTTTTAAAGAAAGTAAAATATCCCCTCCACCATGGATGTCAGCTGAGATTAAACAACTAATATCTAGAAAAGAAAGATGAGGAAACAATGGTAGACAGCTCACACCAGGTAAGTTATAATGATACCCAATATGAAACAGTAAAAAAAAAAAAAAAATATATATATATATATATATATATATATATATATATATATATATATATATATTTTTTTTTTTTTTTTATTGACTCAGTTAATTCAGTTATACACCAATCCAAGGTGAAAACCTCATCTTACCATTAAACTTCCTTATGGTACATATAACTTGAAAATGGTTAATGTTAACCAAATGAAAATTTACCCCACAAAACTAAAGCCTCCCTCTTTTTGTTGCAAGCCATCTTCCTTTAGAAGCCTTCTTCTGGGCCCTAAGGCCACAGAACATTCTGCAGTCATGCACCACAGATTAGAAAACTGTCTTACATAACAGCTTTCCATAAAAGAGGCAAATATAACAGCTCATACAGGTACATACCTGCTACCATGCTCTCTGTAAAATCCTTGAGAAATGAATACAAACCAACTACTGTATCACCTAATTACAATAATCTTACTGTCACCTGCTCAGCATGGATTTCATCCATGTTATAACTGCTTTACTTTCCATTCTCCATGTTATCAGCCATTACAAAAATAAAGGGTTTTTCACTACTTCAGTCTTCACAGACATTTCAAAGACCTTAGATATTATATCACACATCTCCCCCTCCACAGATTTGCCAGAATGGAATTTGACAAAGACACATTAGTATGTTTAGAAAGCTGTATCTCAAACCAGTTTCAAGCTGTGAAATAATCACAAACCTACTCTGACTTTATACAGACTACCAACGAATTTCGACAGAGATCCATAATTGGACCAACCCTATTTAGTGTTTTTGTTATATAGGCACATCATTTCCTATTGCCAGCTTGGACAAGTATGCAGATGGCTCCATTCTTATTGGTTCTGCCATTTCCTTAACCAGTTGCAACATATTACGCAACTGATATTTCATCAGGTAGAATAGCGGCTGTCAGGTTCGTAACTCCTGTTTAATGGTAATACCAATTAAAATAAGTTAGCCTCAACAAATTGCTTGCAACCCTCACAAACCACAAACTACATTTTCAACAAACACAAAGCTAATGTCACTTTTAAAACACACTAAAAATCTAGGCTGGCTTTGTAAATCTAAAGCCTACCTAACTGAATCAGGACAATACAAACTGCTGAAAACTATGGCTAGCACACTTCATTACTCCTGTTATGTATACCTTAACATTCCCCAACCCCACTTAGAAAAGCTTTAAAAATCTTGTAACAAAACTGCCATGTATGCAGCATATGCCTCTTATAAAAATTAATCATTGTACAACATCAGATAATATTAAATGGTTAAAATGAAGCTATGTATTAACATTTAATCAAAAGTCCATAACTTATTCTATTAAAAAAAGACATAGATCATAATCAGGTAGACATAGCCAAATCAAACAATCATTACAATTTATTTATTTATTTATTTAACATTTGTTAACCTGGAAAGTCGACTTGGAACAAAGTCAATTTTCAGCAGAGGCCTGGTGAGAAATGCTCCAGATGCATGTCTTTATAACGTGGGAGGAAACCAGAGCACCTGGAGGAAACCTACACGAATGCAGGGAGGACATGCAAACTCCACACAGAAGGCACCCCAGCCGAGAATCAAACCAGAGAACCTCTTGCTGTGAGGTGACAATGCTACAGCTGCAACATTGAGCTGTCCAGTGATTGACAATGATTGTCTCTCTTTTCTGTACATGTGGCCAAAGTATGGAATACTGTACCGTTCCCCCAATTTTAAAAATTAATCCAATCAGAATGTATTTCTGCATAAATTAAAGCCTCATTTAGCCTCTAACTGGTTTTGTCCTTGTAAATAACATCCTCTGGCCTCATTCATACTTCTTGATATCCTTTAGTCTTACATTAAACAAACCATGAGTAGACATATTATCCATTTTCACCATTATCCTATATTCACCTTCTTTACAATAATTTATTTTCCTTCCTTTTCCTGTTCCTAACTTATTTTCATATCTTTCCACTATCCTTTTCCTGTGTCATTTCCATATAACAATTATTAATTCTAATCTTCCATTTAATTTCTCTTCTTGTATATTTTTTACTTTTTCATCTCCATATCCCTTTATTTCTTTATCAGTGATAATATTTTAAATTTACTTCATCCTATACTTTATTTGAAAACATATTAAATTTTTTTCAACTATTACAAATAATTATGTTAAAATGTAATACTTTGATGTACCTCCTCTCCCTGGAGGTCTGCTGAAAATGGGATTTTTCCTCAGTAGAACAGTCCTCCTAAACAAATGTAATGAATGAATGAATGAATAAATATATATCCTCATGGATTTCAGACACCACATTTACCAGTCTCCAGAAGACATTGGAACACAGCCCATATGATCCCCTTGCCTTAGAGCTGTCTTAGGGTAGCTAGGACCATCTCCAGCCATAGGTCCATCCATGGTCTCTTTTGGTGTTTGTCTGTTATTCTATTCTCCCCTTTGTGCATTTCACCCTTACATCACTGCAAGGAATATGCAAAAGGAAAATGTGAAGCTGTAAGGATTGATGAAAAAGAGTAGGATGGACATTGCTGGCATCACATAATCATGGACTAATAACACTGGGGGCACGATATGGGGGTGCCTAGTTGTTCAGGAAAAACAAAGAAGGGAGATATGAGGGTAGAACAACAATCTGCATACTGGATAGCATCAGATGTAAGGTCAGAAAGAAGCAAGGACACCAAACTAAGAATGTGAAAAGGGGTATCCATAGTTAGAAGCTAGGTTAAGGTATAGGAAAGAGAGAGAGAGACAGTGAATTGACACAATATATAATGCACCAAAACAAGAGAGGAGAATGAGAGACTGGAATCCATTATAAAGAACAGGACTGGGAAGAAAACGGTAATACTCACAGGGAATTTTGAGTCTGCCAGAAGCAAACTGAGAAATTCTAAATTCTAAATTCTAGGGTAGAGAGGGAGTGGGAGTTGATAGAAGTCTTGGACCATGAGGTGTGCCGCCAACTAGTGGAGGACTTGACTAAAATGAAAAGTATTATGTACATAATCCTACCAAGGAATTGGATGTTTATAGGTTCATAGGTTGGTACTAGGCTATCAAGGATGTCATGAATGACAGGTTAACGCAGAGTGAGTCAACAGTGATCATGCCACTATGTGGTTTATACTAGTGGGGAAAGGTAAGAATAAAATACGACAGTACTGTGGAATTTTAGAACAACAGATTTCCGATCTGCTGGTGGAGATGATCAATGGTAGTAAGAACACCACTAGTAAACTGACAGAGTAAACAAGCTATATGATTTGCCTGGAATAGGTACTGATGATTAGGGATATAGGAATAATGAAGAGGCAAAAAGACAAGAATATAAAGGTGACTACCTAAGAATTGGATGCTAACAATCAGGGCAAAAGATAAGACCTAGAAGAGATGGAAAGGATAGCGGAGAGCAGTAGGAGGAGGCACTATAGGAAGAGGCTAGTATAAAGATAACGAAGGTGGTATGGAAGCAAGGGCACCATACATCCTTAGCAGAAAGAAAAAAATGGAAGTTAAACCTGGCAAGTCATGATGGCAGAAAGACTACATAAAAACTAGAGAAAAAGCATTTATTTATTTATTTCCAGGTCTGACCGGGCAGCAAGACCCTGTTCACTGGAGGCATGGGAAAAAAGCTGACAACACATATCCTAGCTATACAGCAATGTTATTATAATAGTTGTATAGAAAACAAGTTATTGAAATTGTATTGAATATATAAAGAGTGTAGATAATTAAAGAAAGTGTTATACTGAATATATTAATCTGTACATCATACGTAATTGCAAAAAGGATTCATCCCTGCATCAATAATATTTACAAAGCATTATTCTTCACAATAGGACTTCATAGTATAATGAGGTAAGTAGAAGAGTCATAGTAGAAGGCTGAGAAGAAAAAATGTTACGGAGTGAATATACATAAGATTTAATTGGAGAAAGGAAAATAGAACAGTGAGTAATGAAGGATTATTTTGACATAAAAGGTATTAGCTGAATAAACAATTGTGAGTCAAGACAATGTTGTAGCAAAATTGAGATGTGGCTGGTGACTGTCTGAGTCTACAGGTATTGGTATTGTTGATATGAATGGCTAAGTGAGATAGTAAAGAGTAAATGGGAGAAACTAAAGATGGTATAGACAAGGGGAAGGGAATTGGGGGCATTTGTCAAAGGATTGACATTGTACTATAGGGATTAGTAGCCCGAGTGTATGGAGAGGTTTTTGATGGAGTTAGATGGAGCAGTATAGCTACAAATCCAAGAGCCTTTAAGGTATTCATTGTTTGAAATGATTGAGATGTATTATGAGTGAGGTTGGTATAGATGTCCACTTTCTGGCTATAAAGTTGGCATATGTTGAGTCTCCATGTATATTACAAAAAGGATGAATGGTTGCCAATTGTTTGTCTGTGGGTCTTAGGCATTGAGCTGTGGAGTACCATTTTATTAGTGTAAAGCTAGATTCACATTTACTTCAAAGGTGGAGGAATTTATGAGCAGTTTTCACCTGTATAAGTTTTAGAAGGTTATAAAATTCTAGCCAGTTGAGTTCTTTGATTACAATGCAAAGATGAGTGTTGGGGGAAGGTTAGCAGTGAATTGTATGAGTTTATAATAGGTCTATTCTAGTTTTGATAGCTGTGTTAACTAAATATTTATACAGATAGGAGAGGCATATATAAGGCAGTGGAGAAGGGAGTAAGTTAGGAAGTGGCAGTACATATTGATGTTTGGTTGCACAGGTAATGGATGAAGAAGCCCTATTTTTAAGACATTTTGTGCATGTAGATCACATTTTAGTTTGCTGTCAATAGGGACTCCAAGTAACTTGGTATTAGTTCAATACTAGTGCCTCTGTTGATAGTCAGTTGGAAAGAAAGAAAATAATTTTGATAAGAAAAGTTTAACTTTAGATTTATTTAGAGTTGAGAATGAGGGTTGATTTCTCAAGCCAGATTTTTAAAGAGGAGAAAGCATGTTGAGTATTCAGCTGCAATTCATGTATGTGGTAGACGCATCTTACACGATGGTACAGTCATCAGCATACTATACAATTTTTGAATGTGCTAATATAGATGGGAGGTCACTGGTAAATATGTACTGAAGAAATACTTTGCTTCAGTCTTCATAAATGAACTCATGATGTGGAGAACAGTGAAGTGACATAGCATGCAGACAGATGTCATTCAAAAGAAACTTTCTGTCTTTGAGAATAGTAAAGCATAAGGCCCAGATAAGCTACATCATACAGTCCTCAGATATTTGTCCAGCGTACCAGCAAGATACCCCTTCCATTTGACAGAGACCTTCAGTAGATCATTAGTTAGTGCAAAAGTATTTGAGGAGTGGAAGACAGGAAGTGTGTACCCTTGTACAAAGTTGGGAGCAGCGGAAGTTCAGGGAGCTATAAGTTGCTAGTTTAACAACAGTGTCAGGGAATGTCATGGGAAGAATTCTGAGAAGGCTAACAGCATTTCTACAGGAAAGCAATCAACAAGGGCTCATGGGTGAAAGGACCTGTTAGTCAAACATGCTTCATTTTATAATTTGATGTTAGGTACATTTAGGGAGGGCTGTTAGTATGCACAGTCAATCTGGACTTCAGCAAGGCCTATGACTTGATCCCATACACAAGGCTGATGGGAAAATCAGAGTAGGGCCAAGACAGTGATACTCTGTGGTTGAATGTGAGGACACAGAAAGTCATTGTGATGGATAGGAGGGATATTATCTAGAACTTGGGAAGATGCTTATGGGAACACTACAGGGGTTTATTTTGGATTCATAACTCATCATTGTTTTTGTCTGAGACATGCCTGAGGGACTAAATATTAGAATTGTCCTCTTTGTTTATAATGCAAGGATAGGCACAGCAGTGGAAAATTAAGGAAGAGTCCAGGAAATGTTATGGAAAAAATAACAATTGCGTAAAAAAGGTGGCATCTGAGGTTCAATGCACACAAAAGAAAATGACTACATTTTGGACACAACAATTCTGCTATTAAATATCAGTGGTGGGGTGTGTGGAACTGATGACAAAAGACCATAGAGAGAAAGCAAGAAAATGATCTATTGAGTTGTTAGTACCTGAAGTGGACCAGCAGGAGCAGAGTGAGAACACAGTGCCACCAAAAAACAGAATGCTTGAATGTACCCTAAGGGGGCTAGATTCCAGAGGCTCCACTCTGCTAGACCTTGGGTAGATCACATCTTGAATACTGAATGAAGCTCTAGAGACCATATAAGGAAAATAATATTAAGAGGGGAACTACTAGAATACTACTACAATGTCTATAAGATGGAAAGGAAAGAATATGACCAGAGGCTAAAGGAAGTAAAGTTTGTCTCTTTTGAGACCTGAAGAGATAGGGTCAAGCTATTGATATACAGCATCTTATTAATGATATGTGATGGTTTCTTTCTCAACTAGAAAGATACAGGAGAAGGAGGGCACTAGACAGTAGATTGTAGGACCACTTACCTGTGGGATACCCAACATATTTCTTTATTGAAGTAGATGTGGAGCAATGGAATGGGTGCTGGAGACGGAAATCACAGAGACAAGGTGAGGGAATGGGACAAGTAGAAAAAGGGTAATGGAGAAAGTAGGAATAGGCTGGAGGTAGTAGTTTAAATGTTATGACACTTAAAGGAGAAAACTAAACTGGCTTATTGCATTCTTCTGCCATTAAGCAAATGTAATGTAATATAACTTATTCATTCAATACCTCTGCTTTTTCCCTGTCTTCAGTCTCCATTCTGTCTCTGATCAGTTTGACCAAGTCTGCCCCACCCTACCTCTTATCTGCTGTATAGCGTAATCCTTTAACTTCAGCATTCCTAGTTCTGTCCCCAGAATACTGTCTGCTTTTGGTTTTGTTATTTGTATATAAATGTCTCCATTTACAATAAATTTCACCATCTTTTCATG